>NC_090647.1:360054506-360319272 GCF_040937935.1 Hyperolius riggenbachi | reverse complement strand
GCTAGAGAGAGAGAGAGCTAGAGAGAGCTAGATAGAGAGAGATAGAGATAGATAGATAGAGAGATAGCTAGATAGAGATAGCTAGATAGAGAGATAGCTAGATAGATAGCTAGAGAGAGAGAGAGAGAGAGATAGCGAGAGAGAGAGAGAGAGAGAGATAGCGAGAGAGAGAGAGAGAGAGAGAGAGAGAGAGAGAGATAGCGAGAGAGAGATAGCGAGAGAGAGATAGCGAGAGAGAGAGAGAGAGAGAGAGATAGAGAGAGAGAGAGAGAGAGAGATAGCGATAGAGAGAGCTAGATAGAGAGAGATAGAGATAGCTAGCTAGCTAGCTAGCTAGCTAGCTAGCTAGCTAGCTAGCTAGATAGATAGATAGATATAGAGAGAGAGAGAGAGAGAGAGAGAGAGACCCCATACTCCCCTCCCCTATGGACTGTATGCCTATACCCCCCTCCCCTATGGACTATATACCCCATCCCCCCCATACCATCCCGTACATCCTCCTATGGACTGTATACCCATGTCCTTCCCTTATTCCCACAATCCCCCCCCCCCCCCCCCCCCCCACATTAATGTTCTATTTTGCTTTGGCAATGCTAAATGTATTTGGTCCTGCCAATAAAGCTTTTTTGGATTTGGATTTGGATTTGGATATAGAGAGAGATATAGATAGAGAGAGAGAGATATAGATAGAGAGAGCTATAGATAGATAGATACATAGAGATAGCTAGAGATATAGCGAGAGAGAGAGAGAGAGAGAGAGAGAGAGAGAGATAGAGATATATATATATATATAGAGAGAGAGAGAGAGAGAGAGAGAGAGAGAGAGAGAGAGAGAGAGAGAGAGAGAGAGAGAGAGAGAGAAAGAGATATATATATAGAGAGAGAGAGAGAGAGAGAGAGAGAGAGACAGGGAGAGATATAGATGGATAGAGAGATAGAGAGATAGATAGATAGATAGATAGATAGATAGATAGATAGATAGATAGATAGATAGATAGATAGATAGATAGATAGATAGATAGATATAGATAGAGGGAGAGAGAGAGGGAGAGAGATAGCTAGAGAGAGAGAGAGATAGAGAGAGCTATAGATAGAGAGAGCTATAGATAGATATAGATAGAGAGAGAGAGACAGAGACAGAGAGAGAGAGAGAGAAAGAGAGAGAGAGAGAGAGAGATAGAGAGAGAGAGAGAGAGAGAGAGAGAGAGATAGAGAGAGATATAGAGAGATAGAGATATATAGAGAGAGATAGAGATATATAGAGAGAGATAGAAGATATATACAGGGCTGTGGAGTCGGAGTCGTGGAGTCGGGCAATTTTGGGTGCCTGGAGTCGGAGTCGGGAAAAAATGCACCGACTCCGACTCCTAATGAATTTGTAACTGTAATTAAAATAGAAAATATGATAAAATGTTCTATTTCTCAGATAATAGTCATTAAAAAGAATGTATATATACAGTAATAGCTGTGCTTAGTCCACAAAAATGAAATAAACCAATCAAAATTAGTTACTTGTGCTGCTTCAATAAAGCAGTCCCCGTATTTTTAAGGTCAGATATACATATCTGATTGTGACTGTATACATGATGTGTACACAGGAATCTTTTATATATACTAAATAACATCTATGCTGTAAGAATAAAGCCTGATGTGTAGCTGTGTCACTAATAGAGATGGTCAACGAGATGGAAATAATTCTGCATTGATGCTGATTTATGCAAATGTATGCACTTCCTTTGCTGATGAAATCAAATAATTTGATATGTTGTTAAAATTTGGTTTGGTGACTACAAATTAAAGGGTACCTGAGACGGATGAAAAGTAAAGTTTTATACATACCTGGGGCTTCCTCCAGCCCCCTTCAGGCTAATCAGTCCCTCGCTGTCCTTCACCACCCGGATCTTCTGCTATGAGTCCTGGTAATTCAGCCAGTCAGCGCTGTCCGGCCGCATGCCGCTCCCACAGCCAGGAACATTCTGCACCTGCGCAATAGTGCTGCACAGGTGTAGTATGCTCCTGGCGGCGGAGTGTGTGCATGCGCACTACGCCTGACTGGCTCAAGTATTTGGACTCATAGCAGAAGATCCAGGTGGCGGAGGAGGACAACGAGGGACTGATTATCCTGAAGGCGGCTGGAGGAAGCCCCAGGTATGTATAAAACTTTAATTTCATCTGTCTCAGGTTTACTTTGTTACACAGTAGTACTATACTCTACATATGCACTCCCCACAGAGCTGCAGGGAATCCACTGAGAATGCTGTGCACATTAAACACAGAGGTGTTGTCTGTTTACAATCTCCTCATTCCCCTGCAGAGTACCTGCACATCATTCTTACATGTACCCACACTTACATGCCTAGGGCCTGATAGATGTTCTTTGTTCCGGTTTGTACCTTGTACAAGTACTCTTACCAAGGACTAGTTTTAGTCTAAAGGGAATAAATCTAGTAGTCTACATATCCTTCTCACTTCAGTTGTCTTGTAAAATTCCTAAGCGTTGGCAGTTAAGAGACGAATTTCATGTTACATACTTTTAATCAACAAAATTGTAATATGCAAATTAGAGGAGTCGGAGTCGTGGAGTCGGAGTCGGTGGAATCCTAAACTGAGGAGTCGGAGTCGGTGGATTTTTGGACCGACTCCACAGCCCTGGTTTTCACACAGCAGCTGCTGCTGTGGAAGATGGAGTCTTTTGAGCTTACTCTGTTAGGCCTGGTGCACACCAAAAACCGATAGCAGATCCGCAAAATGCTAGCAGATTTTGAAACGCTTTTTCTTATTTTTCTGTAGCGTTTCAGCTAGCATTTTGCGGTTTTGTGAAGCGTTTTTGGTGTAGTAGATTTCATGTATTGTTACAGTAAAGCTGTTACTGAACAGCTACTGTAACAAAAACCGCCTGGCAACCGCTCTGAAGTGCCGTTTTTCAGAGCGGTTTGCGTTTTCCTATACTTAACATTGAGGCAGAAACGCCTCCGCAATCCAAAATCTACAGCAGCCCAGAGTATGCGTTTCTGCAAAACGCCTCCCGCTCTGGTGTGCACCAGCCCATTTAAATACATTACCCAAGCGTATCCGCAGCCGCAAGCGGATAGCCAGCCGAACCGCTCTGGTGTGCACTAGGCCTTAGAGCTTGCTTCTATTATGAGGAGACGAAGACGCAGGAGGTGGGTCGGTTTAATCGCCCCTTGATAATTTTACTGAGACAGAGGTGGTGAAGAAGTTCAGACTCACTCGTGATATGATATATGATATGATCCGGCAGTAAAAGGTGGGAATACTCTGGTCAGGTAGTGGTAAAACTCCGCCTCCTACCCACAATGCTTCACTTTCAAGCTCACAGAGAGGAAAAGTATCCCATGTAAATCATTAATACCGATTACCTAACGCTCTGCTTTCTCACACTTTCCTCATGCATATCTCTCCATTATCCCCTGCTATCAAACACTTTTCTCTCTGTCCTCTCACACTGGTGAATTGACTCCAGAGTGTTAAAATACCTCATGAGATAAACTACCTACCTTTTTTCTCTTAGTAAATCCTCTCTGGTGAATTGACGCCATAGAGAGATAGATAGATAGATAGATAGATAGATAGATACATACCATCCATTGACAGTGATGGGATCAGCTGTGCGGTGCGGGCAAAATGCAGGCAGCAGTACGCAAGCGCTTCCCAGCGCATCGTACTGCTGCGCAGCGCAGTAGATGGTAGATGTGAACGGTAGAAGGGCAGTCTATGCCCTTATGCCGTTCCTGCGTTTCAGCACATCATACGCGCTTCCATATCCGCACGGAAGCGCGTATGATGTGAACGAGGCCTAAGAATACATGTGATTTACTTTTCTGCACATTTGGGGCTTGATTCACAAAAGGGTGCTAACTTACTTAGCACGCGTAAAAGCCCCTTAGCACGCCTAAAGCACTTTAGGACACGCAAAGTTTTGCGCGCTAAGTGCGTGCAAAGCTTAGCGCTGCGCGGCGTGCACAAAACGTCACACTAAGTGCCCCTTAAACGTGTGACGTTTCGGGCGCACCTGGTGCGACGTTTTAGGGGCACCCAGTGCACCTAAACGCTAAACTTTGCGCGCGATCAATAAAAGCCTTGGGCATGCTAACTGCTTAGCACCCTAGGTTGCATGCCCAAAGCTTTTAGGTGTGCTGAGTTAGAGATTGATCATCTGATTGATAAAATCCCTCCTGTCCGATATTACTGCCGATCGATTCTGTGCTCGATTTCTCACAGAAGTGAATGGAAAAAGATAAGAAAAGCAAGCGAAGATAAGAGAATCGAGCGAACATAAGAAAATCGAGTGCGGAATTGAGCGGGAAAAGACGATTGGGTCAGAAAATTGCACGGAAAATACCGTGTGTACCCAGCATAAGGCCACTACATGTAAACAGACACATTTCGGTGTTGCCATTCAACTGCATTTAATTGCAGTCAAAAGGCCCTTGTTGCCAGAGGGCTAAACTGTCTGACAAGCAGTTCAGCCAGCCATGAAAAAGAGGCCTAAAGTAAACGAAGCACCTGGGTGCTCCTAGATTAAAAAATAAACCAAATCTCTTCCTAAAGGATGTTCGTAAATGGTGTTTTGGGGGACAGCTCCCTAAGCCCTCATCTATATGCAGGCCTCCATCTTGATCCTACCTGTGCCGCAGAAAAAAAACAGTTTTAAACTGTCGTGGTGATATTGTGTGCCCCCAGCGGCCACAATATCTGCCAGGGGATGTAATCGATTAATGTGCTTACACCTCCCAGCAGGGAGCTGTAGTCACATTAATCTACTTTATCTCCCAGTCCCAACATGCATTGCGGTGGCCAGGGTCATGCATCATCTTTACCGTGGCTACTTTGAGCTGCAGCTCTGGTAGAGGTAAAATGGAGCGCCAGCTATAGATGGGAGGAGGCTAGGAAGCATTAGTAACTGCACACGGATGTGCTCACGACTAATCACTAGTCCGTAAGGACTCAAATTCCTAATTAAAATGAGCCTTAATTGCTGCAGCTGTGCGGCTGGAAATTAAGGGGTTATTTACCCATAACTCTGCAGTCCTCCCTGCGCTCCAAATAGCTTGCACGCATCCTATTGGAATGTGTTGCAAGCCTCACCACGGCGCACTTCCTCCTTCCAGCTTGAAGGAGGAAGTGTGCATAGGGAGGCTTGCAACATATCCAATAGGATGCGTGCAAGCTATCCAGAGCGCAGGGAGGATGGCGGAATTATGGGTCAATAACCCCTTATCGTCCAGGCGCACAGCCACTGCAATTAAGGCTCATTTTAATTAGGAATTTGAGTCCTTATGGACTCATGATTAGCCATGAGCCTATCCCTGACTGTACACCAAACAATTTTCATGGTTCATTCATTTTTCAGTTTTGCCCCATTATGGAGCTCAGGTCCTTTCAAGTCTAACTTCAACTACATCTGAATTGTCTCTAAAGCCCAAGTAACCCGTTCACAGGAAAGAACAATCCTTCCCACAGCAGTATCAACAATATCTTATGAATAGACCTGTGAGAGTGCTACTGTACTGTAAGCAGCAGGAGTCCTTTCATTCACTGCTCGATGTTGACAAGCATACGGCCTAAACCAGCAGCCAACACGGCTTATGAATAGACCCGTGAAAGTGCTGCTGTAGCAGCAGGAGTCCTTTCAATTCACTGCTCGATGTGGACAAGCAAATGGCCTAAAAGGAGCAGCTCCTTTCACCTGAAAATCGACTCTCCTCTGAACACCCCACGTGCCGCAGGGGAGCGTTTCACAGACAGCTGGCTAGTGCAGGAACCTCCTTCCCAGCGTGTCGAGGGAAAGGATCAGGCTTCTCTGAGCGTAGCACAGCTCCCACTGCAAGCTTCTGGTGGTTACATGTATCCCGCATTAATCTCCATTCTCCAACCAATCGAATCATCAAGCCTGAAGTGGAAGCACGCAGCTCGAGGAACAACATGATACACAGAAAATGTTGGTGACTGAACCATAAACATCTCACCTGAAATCACACATCGCTTCGCCCGACAGTAGCTATCACAAATCCCGCGTGCGAGTCAAAAACCAAGCTATTTCTTGCGTCCATCCGGTCAGTTTGCCGCTTTTTTGGGGGGCGGGGCAGGCGCCTTTTTTACCATCGTGAATGAACAGGCAAGCTTTAGACATGTTTAAAATAACTTTTTGAGCTAGATGACTAAATTCAGTTCTGTTCAGAAACAGAGTTTTGATAATTAAATTGTGAAAAAAATGTAAAAAAGAAGGGAAGGAAAATAGAATATAGGTGTGACCTTTTTCTCATGCCCCGCCCACGGAGCCTTAGCTTAGCTGGCTTACTCTCAGTGACCCAGCACTATGGGCAGGCTTTGTGTAAAATATGCCTGTGACCTCTAGCTGCCAGTGGTAATTAATCAAGGAGAAGCTGCCATGTCTGCGTGTAAAGTCTAGTGTCAAGTAACTGACCTGTTCTAAATAAAGCAGATGTAGGAAAGGGTAGCACGTTCCTCTGCAGGACCTGAAAAGAGCTCACATCTGCTTTTTTAACCAAGGCTATGTCAGACAGATTCTAAGGCCTGGTTCAGGTCATTTAGCGCAGATGGCTGTGTGATCGGAACGCAACACGTACATTCGCACACAGTCTGCACTGCAGATCCCATTCACTACAGTGAATGGAATCTGCACTGCGATTTCCGAAAACGCATGCAACAGTGTGATAGCGCATCGCACTGCTGCGCAGCGCATATGATGAGAACAGTAAAAGGCCTGTCTATACACTTCTACTGTTCTTGCGTGTTGCACACTATACGCACTGCCAAAATGCGCACGGCAGCGCGTATAGCTTGAACGTAGCTTTAGACCTCGTTCACGTTGGCTGCAGTGAGAAACGTGTTAAAGAGCAGGATTAAACATGCATGCGCTTGTGTGCACTTTAGGGTCTTTTCAGAATCTCTAACATTGATGTTTATCTGAAAAGCGGACACAACTGCGTGAGTGGGCTCAAGCCCTTAGTGCGCATTTTAGTACATTGCGGTGTGCTTTTTTTTTTAAAGGAGTCATCAGGGCAAATTAAGGAAATAAGTGCTACTTACCCGGGGCTTCGTCCAGCCCCAAGCTCCCAGCCAGTGGCGTAGCTAAGGAGCTGTGGGCCCCGATGCAAGTTTTACAATGGGGCCCCCCCCCCCCAAACACTCCATACATAACAATTGATATGGCGCACCAAAACCTGCCAATGGTAACTACAGTGTCAGAGGTGCAAGAAGGGGATGGGGAACAGTTTGTTAATGATTACCACTATTCAAAGTATCTATAGAAGTGATTATTATGAGCACAGGACCAATAGAGAGCTCATACTGTACTTGAGGGAGGACCCTTAGGGGCCCCTCTGGCCCAAGGGCCCCGATGCGGTCGCAACCTCTGCAACCCCTATTGCTACGCCCCTGCTCCCAGCATTTCCCTCGCTGCAGCTCCGACGTCAGCCGCCGCTGCCTCCGGGTCCACCGACTCCTCAGGTTAGGACTCCTGGACTCCTCTAATTTGCATATTACAATCTTGTTGATTGAAAGTATGTAACATGAAATGCATTTCTTAACTGCCAACGCTTAGGAATTTTAAAAGACTGAAGTGAGAGGGATATGGAGGCTGCCATATTTATTCCCTTTTAAACAATACCAGTTACCTGGATATCCAGCGGATCTTCTGCCTCTAATACTTTTATATATATATGGATATCGCACTGCAGATTTACAGTCCCAATAGGATGTAATAAAGTTCACTAAGAAGACATTTCATCCAATGGCCACCAGAAGCAAAACACCAGGCGACCTCTCAGATAAGAGGTATGTGAATCGCTTTGGGGGGTTTGCTTATTCTCAGTTGCATAGATTTTCCAACTTCTCATAGGCAAGATACACCTCCGCAAGGTCCCTCTCAAACCTCCATTCAGTTATGCACTAGAACTCAAGAGGAAGTGACCTCGTGGCGTTCTTCATGTTTACAGAGGCTGATGCAGTGGGAGCGGTGTCCGGGGAACACCATATGCTATGTGCTTGTATCTTCTGAGTGCAATCTGTGTTTTTAAAACTTTTTATAATAAATAGTATTACGCTATGGTCGCTTCCTCTTGAATTCTAGTGCATAAATGAATGGAGGTTTGAGAGGGACCTTGCGGAGGTGTATCTTGCCTATGAGAAGTTGGAAAATCTATGCAACTGAGAATAAGCAAACCCCCCAAAGCGATTCACATACCTCTTATCTGAGAGGTCGCCTGGTGTTTTGCTTCTGGTGGCCATTGGATTAAATGTCTTCAGTTCTCAGTGAACTTTATTACATCCTATTGGGACTGTAAATCTGCAGCGCGATATCCATATATATATACCAATTATAAATTAAGTGACTTTTCTGTTATTGCGCTTCACGATTTAAAAGAGACATTTTGATCTTAATTCTTGGTAAATCTAAGCGCGGTATTTTTTTGTAATTACGCTAATACTTTTAGGCTACTTGCACACCAAGACGTTGCGTTAGGTGCTACGTTAAGGTCGCATAACATGCACCTAACGCAAGGCCTGGTGCTCTTCGATGTGGACGTCAGAGTGAGCCGCGTTGTCCAGCTCACTCTGGCATCCGTGATGCGTACAACGTGCAGTGAATATTAATTAGCCATGTGCCTGGCAGCTCTCCGCTCCTCCCCAACATGACTGAGCATGTGCAAACAGTCTAACGCGGCTTAAGCCGCTGTAACGCTATAGTATGCTGCACTTTCGGAAGAACGTGCAGTGTTACATGTAACGCAACATGGGCAGTGTGAACAGCCCACTTGTGTTACATTGCTGTGCGTTGGGGGAGCGTTACAGGCTGCACTAACGTGCGCCTGTAACGTCCCTGTGTGTAAGCAAAAATCTATTAACCCTTCGCACACTCACATGCAAATGTTCAAACAATTGCATTCACAGATTCACTCATCCAGGCACAACTGTTATCCCTACAGCTAAATTAAAAGCCAGGGTTTTAGTCCACAGAAGAATGCATTCTTATGCTTAGTCACCTATACTGCGCAGAAGTACCCAGGTAAACATAGGTGTCCTAACTCTGGCCCTGTAACATGCATAGTGCAGACATGCAAACACATTCATTGCATCAAACCTATCAATGGATTAGGAGCAAACATCCTAACTTCCTCTCCTGGAAAAGACAGTGCATCTTACCAATCGCACAAGGGAGCTAATGTTATGTGTCCATGTGCACCATGCGCATACACCAGCATAAGCTGTCTGCATGCTGACAAACATACAGGGGAAGGGGGGAGTGCACCGAATCGGACCCTAGCCACAGGGGTCAATGATAAGAATAAACATACATATATCCAGGCACATCGCCTCTAGTTAGGACATTAAATAAATTATTAGGGAAAGGGAGGTGCTGAAGGGGGTGTGGCTAGAAAACAGCAAAAATCTATTAACCCTTCGCACTCTTGCATGCATGTGCGATTGGTAAGATGCACTGTCTTTCCCAGGAGAGGAAGTTAGGATGTTTGCTCCTAATCCATTGATAGGTTTGATGCAATGAATGTGTTTGCATGTCTGCACTATGCATGTTACAGGGCCAGAGTTAGGACACCTATGTTTACCTGGGTACTTCTGCGCAGTATAGGTGACTAAGCATAAGAATGCATTCTTCTGTGGACTAAAACCCTGGCTTTTAATTTAGCTGTAGGGATAACAGTTGTGCCTGGATGAGTGAATCTGTGAATGCAATTGTTTGAACATTTGCATGTGAGTGTGCGAAGGGTTAATAGATTTTTGCTGTTTTCTAGCCACACCCCCTTCAGCACCTCCCTTTCCCTAATAATTTATTTAATGTCCTAACTAGAGGCGATGTGCCTGTGTGTAAGCAGCCTTAGTCATAGACTAAAACTAGTCCTTGGTAAGAGTACTTGTAGAAGGTACAGACAGGAACAAAGAACATCAATCAGGCCCTAGGCAATGTAACCGTGGGTACATGTAAGAGTGATGTGCAGGTACTCTGCAGGGGAATGAGGGGATTCTTCCTCTATTACACATTCGACATGGACAATCTGAACATGGTTTAGGCCCTAGGCAATGTAACTGTGGGTACATGTAAGAGTGATGTGCAGGTACTCTGCAGGAGAATGAGGCGATTCTTCCTCTATTACACATTCTTCAGGTACAATCTGAACCAGGTTTATGGTTGGTAGACAACGCCTCTGTGTTCAATGTGCACAACATCCTCAGTGGATTCCCTGCAGCTCTGTGGGGAGTGCATATGTATACTGTGTAACAAAGTAAACCTGAGACAGATGAAATTAAAATTTTGTATATACCTGGGGCTTCCTCCAGCCTCCTTCAGGCTAATCAGCCCCTCCTCCGCCACCTGGATCTTCTGCTATAGGTCCAGGTATTTGAGCCAGTCCGGTGTAGTGGGCATGCACACACTCCGCTGTAGGGAGCGTACTACACCTGCGCAGGTGCAGAATGCTCTTGGCTGGGGGAGCGGCACACGGCCAGACTGCGCTGACTGGCTTAATTACCGGAAGATTAGCAGAAGATCAACGTGGCGGAGGAGGACAGCGAGGGACTGATTAGCCTGAAAGGGGATGGAGGAAGCCTCAGGTATGTATAAAACTTTTCTTTTCATCCGTCTCAGGTACCCTTTAATTCGTAGTCATCAAAACAAATTTTAACATATCAAATATTTGATTTCATGAGCAAAGGGAGTGCATACATTTGCATAAACCAGCATCAGCACAGAATTATTTCCATCTCATTGACCATCTCTATTAGTGACACAGCTACACATCAGGCTTTATTCTTACAACATAGGCCTCAATTCACGGAGCATTATCAAACGTTTATCAAACACTTTATGAAACTTTTGATAATTTACCTCATGGGTAAAATCTCATTTTAAATTCACTAAAGTGTTATATATTTATCGAATGTTTTACCGATAAAACGTTCAACAAATCTATAACACCTTAGTGAATTCAAAATTAGATTTTACCCATGAGGTAAATTATCAAACGTTTGATAAAGTGTTTGATAAACGTTTGATAATGCTCCGTGAATTGAGGCCATAGATGTTATTTAGTATATATGTTACAGCCAGAACCCGAAGACTGGCCACTTCGGGTTCTGGCCAGTCAAAATGCGAAGTGGCCGGCTGATCCGGCCAGTGTACAAAACAGCGAGTTTTTGCGGACTTTGGCTGGCCAGAATGCATTATGGCTAGATGTGGCCGGCCAAGTCCTGAAGTGCCGTTCCCCGCCGCAAATGACCTCCTCTCCGTTCCCTTCAGCTCTCCGCAAGTACGTGCTGTCCCTGCTGCTGCTGCCACATATTTTTTCTCCCTCTAGTCTGCCCCCCACTCCTGCAAACAAGGACCCGGGGCTTCCTTTCATGCTGCCGGCTGCCGCTGCTTTCTTCCTCCGCCGCCTTCCGTCTTCTCTCCATCTTCTCCCCGCCGCCTTCTTTCTCCGTCTTCAGTCTTCTCTGCATATTCTCCCAGCCGCCTTCCTTCTCCGCCTTCTGCCTTCTCTCTATCTTCTTCTCTTCCCGAGCAGTGCACTGCTCCGGCCGCCTAATTTAAAGTGGACCTGAACTCTTGAACAGGACTGAAGGAAAATCTTGCAAAATGCACCCTGTATGTATTTAGAGAGTTTAGAATGCCTAATTCTCCCTCATCTGTGACTAATCACCATTGTAATTTGATCTCTCCTGTGTCACCTGACTACTGTGGAATAACAGCTAATTTGAACGCACAGGATGTTAAATATGTCTGCTTCATTAAAGTGGATCTAAACTCTTGCACTGGGCAGAAGGAAAACATAGCAAAATGCACACTGTATGTATTTAGAGAGTTTAGCCTGCCTAATTCACCCTCATCTGTGACTAATCACCATTGTAATTTGATCTCTCCTGTGTCACCTGACTGCCACAGCAAAGCAGCCAATTTGAAGGCACAGGAAGTTAACAATATGTCTGCTCCCACGAAAGCAGGATGTAGACATACTGCAGATTTATTGCAGGATTTGTGTCAGCTGTAACTAAGATTTAAAAAGATTATTATGCTGTTGTGTATCTTTCAGAGCAGTGAGGAAGTTCCGAGTGCCATTCATGGTGCTAGACAGGACCCAGGATGTTCTGGGATTTGTGCGTTTTGGACTTTGGCCATTTTGCAAACTGGCCAGCCAATGTCAGAAATTCCCAGCATTTTGGACTTTGGCCGACGTCAAATTGGCCAGTTCTAGAAATGGCCGACAGGTTTTGGTCGATTTCTGGTTTTGGCCATAACATATATAAAAGATTCCTGTGTACACATCATACAGTATATACAGTCACAATCAGATATGACTTTAAAAATACGGGGTCTGCTTTATTGAAACAGCACAAGTAACTCTTTTTTGATTGGTTTATTTCATTTTTGTGGACTAAGCAGAGATATTACTGTATATAAACATTATTTATGACTATTATCTGAGAAATAGAAAATGTTATATTTTCTAACTTAATTACAGTTTAAATTAATTAGGAGTCGGAGTTGGTGCATTTTTTCCCAAAAATTGCTCAGACTCAGACTCCACAGCCCTGGTCAATAAAGCTTTGTTTTCATATGTAAATGTATTTTTTTTCCCAAATAGGGGTAAAAAACACATGCACTTCTATGCGCTAAAAAAGCGCACCTATTCACTTGCATTGATGTGCGCTTTACAGCTCAACGCACAGAAATACATGCAACACTACGTTTTTGTAGCGCAGCACATAGATGTGAACCAGGCACATTTAATTACATTGGAAAATCAAAACCTTGCAGAACGCACAGGGCAATGTGCTGTGAAAAGCGCACAGAAATGGCCCTGATGTGAACGAGGCCTTACGGGCCCCGATGCGGTCGCAACCTCTGCAACCCCTATTGCTACGCCCCTGCTCCCAGCATTTCCCTCGCTGCAGCTCCGACGTCAGCCGCCGCTGCCTCCGGGTCCACCGACTCCTCAGGTTAGGACTCCTGGACTCCTCCAATTTGCATATTACAATCTTGTTGATTGAAAGTATGTAACATGAAATGCATTTCTTAACTGCCAACGCTTAGGAATTTTAAAAGACTGAAGTGAGAGGGATATGGAGGCTGCCATATTTATTCCCTTTTAAACAATACCAGTTACCTGGATATCCAGCGGATCTTCTGCCTCTAATACTTTTATATATATATGGATATCGCACTGCAGATTTACAGTCCCAATAGGATGTAATAAAGTTCACTAAGAAGACATTTCATCCAATGGCCACCAGAAGCAAAACACCAGGCGACCTCTCAGATAAGAGGTATGTGAATCGCTTTGGGGGGTTTGCTTATTCTCAGTTGCATAGATTTTCCAACTTCTCATAGGCAAGATACACCTCCGCAAGGTCCCTCTCAAACCTCCATTCAGTTATGCACTAGAACTCAAGAGGAAGTGACCTCGTGGCGTTCTTCATGTTTACAGAGGCTGATGCAGTGGGAGCGGTGTCCGGGGAACACCATATGCTATGTGCTTGTATCTTCTGAGTGCAATCTGTGTTTTTAAAACTTTTTATAATAAATAGTATTACGCTATGGTCGCTTCCTCTTGAATTCTAGTGCATAAATGAATGGAGGTTTGAGAGGGACCTTGCGGAGGTGTATCTTGCCTATGAGAAGTTGGAAAATCTATGCAACTGAGAATAAGCAAACCCCCCAAAGCGATTCACATACCTCTTATCTGAGAGGTCGCCTGGTGTTTTGCTTCTGGAGGCCATTGGATTAAATGTCTTCAGTTCTCAGTGAACTTTATTACATCCTATTGGGACTGTAAATCTGCAGCGCGATATCCATATATTTATACCAATTATAAATTAAGTGACTTTTCTGTTATTGCGCTTCACGATTTAAAAGAGACATTTTGATCTTAATTCTTGGTAAATCTAAGCGCGGTATTTTTTTGTAATTACGCTAATACTTTTAGGCTACTTGCACACCAAGACGTTGCGTTAGGTGCTACGTTAAGGTCGCATAACATGCACCTAACGCAAGGCCTGGTGCTCTTCGATGTGGACGTCAGAGTGAGCCGCGTTGTCCAGCTCACTCTGGCGTCCGTGATGCGTACAACGTGCAGTGAATATTAATTAGCCATGTGCCTGGCAGCTCTCCGCTCCTCCCCAACATGACTGAGCATGTGCAAACAGTCTAACGCGGCTTAAGCCGCTGTAACGCTATAGTATGCTGCACTTTTGGAAGAACGTGCAGTGTTACATGTAACGCAACATGGGCAGTGTGAACAGCCCACTTGTGTTACATTGCTGTGCGTTGGGGGAGCGTTACAGGCTGCACTAACGTGCGCCTGTAACGTCCCTGTGTGTAAGCAAAAATCTATTAACCCTTCGCACACTCACATGCAAATGTTCAAACAATTGCATTCACAGATTCACTCATCCAGGCACAACTGTTATCCCTACAGCTAAATTAAAAGCCAGGGTTTTAGTCCACAGAAGAATGCATTCTTATGCTTAGTCACCTATACTGCGCAGAAGTACCCAGGTAAACATAGGTGTCCTAACTCTGGCCCTGTAACATGCATAGTGCAGACATGCAAACACATTCATTGCATCAAACCTATCAATGGATTAGGAGCAAACATCCTAACTTCCTCTCCTGGAAAAGACAGTGCATCTTACCAATCGCACAAGGGAGCTAATGTTATGTGTCCATGTGCACCATGCGCATACACCAGCATAAGCTGTCTGCATGCTGACAAACATACAGGGGAAGGGGGGAGTGCACCGAATTGGACCCTAGCCACAGGGGTCAATGATAAGAATAAACATACATATATCCAGGCACATCGCCTCTAGTTAGGACATTAAATAAATTATTAGGGAAAGGGAGGTGCTGAAGGGGGTGTGGCTAGAAAACAGCAAAAATCTATTAACCCTTCGCACTCTCGCATGCATGTGCGATTGGTAAGATGCACTGTCTTTCCCAGGAGAGGAAGTTAGGATGTTTGCTCCTAATCCATTGATAGGTTTGATGCAATGAATGTGTTTGCATGTCTGCACTATGCATGTTACAGGGCCAGAGTTAGGACACCTATGTTTACCTGGGTACTTCTGCGCAGTATAGGTGACTAAGCATAAGAATGCATTCTTCTGTGGACTAAAACCCTGGCTTTTAATTTAGCTGTAGGGATAACAGTTGTGCCTGGATGAGTGAATCTGTGAATGCAATTGTTTGAACATTTGCATGTGAGTGTGCGAAGGGTTAATAGATTTTTGCTGTTTTCTAGCCACACCCCCTTCAGCACCTCCCTTTCCCTAATAATTTATTTAATGTCCTAACTAGAGGCGATGTGCCTGTGTGTAAGCAGCCTTAGTCATAGACTAAAACTAGTCCTTGGTAAGAGTACTTGTAGAAGGTACAGACAGGAACAAAGAACATCAATCAGGCCCTAGGCAATGTAACCGTG
The DNA here is from genome assembly GCF_040937935.1 of Hyperolius riggenbachi. Classification (NCBI taxonomy): domain Eukaryota; kingdom Metazoa; phylum Chordata; class Amphibia; order Anura; family Hyperoliidae; genus Hyperolius; species Hyperolius riggenbachi. The sequence goes on along the minus strand of NC_090647.1, from coordinate 360,303,793 downwards.
GGTACATGTAAGAGTGATGTGCAGGTACTCTGCAGGGGAATGAGGGGATTCTTCCTCTATTACACATTCGACATGGACAATCTGAACATGGTTTAGGCCCTAGGCAATGTAACTGTGGGTACATGTAAGAGTGATGTGCAGGTACTCTGCAGGAGAATGAGGCGATTCTTCCTCTATTACACATTCTTCAGGTACAATCTGAACCAGGTTTATGGGTGGTAGACAACGCCTCTGTGTTCAATGTGCACAACATCCTCAGTGGATTCCCTGCAGCTCTGTGGGAAGTGCATATGTATACTGTGTAACAAAGTAAACCTGAGACAGATGAAATTAAAATTTTGTATATACCTGGGGCTTCCTCCAGCCTCCTTCAGGCTAATCAGCCCCTCCTCCGCCACCTGGATCTTCTGCTATAGGTCCAGGTATTTGAGCCAGTCCGGTGTAGTGGGCATGCACACACTCCGCTGTAGGGAGCGTACTACACCTGCGCAGGTGCAGAATGCTCTTGGCTGGGGGAGCGGCACACGGCCAGACTGCGCTGACTGGCTTAATTACCGGAAGATTAGCAGAAGATCAACGTGGCGGAGGAGGACAGCGAGGGACTGATTAGCCTGAAAGGGGATGGAGGAAGCCTCAGGTATGTATAAAACTTTTCTTTTCATCCGTCTCAGGTACCCTTTAATTCGTAGTCATCAAAACAAATTTTAACATATCAAATATTTGATTTCATGAGCAAAGGGAGTGCATACATTTGCATAAACCAGCATCAGCACAGAATTATTTCCATCTCATTGACCATCTCTATTAGTGACACAGCTACACATCAGGCTTTATTCTTACAACATAGGCCTCAATTCACGGAGCATTATCAAACGTTTATCAAACACTTTATGAAACGTTTGATAATTTACCTCATGGGTAAAATCTCATTTTAAATTCACTAAAGTGTTATATATTTATCGAATGTTTTACCGATAAAACGTTCAACAAATCTATAACACCTTAGTGAATTCAAAATTAGATTTTACCCATGAGGTAAATTATCAAACGTTTGATAAAGTGTTTGATAAACGTTTGATAATGCTCCGTGAATTGAGGCCATAGATGTTATTTAGTATATATGTTACAGCCAGAACCCGAAGACTGGCCACTTCGGGTTCTGGCCAGTCAAAATGCGAAGTGGCCGGCTGATCCGGCCAGTGTACAAAACAGCGAGTTTTTGCGGACTTTGGCTGGCCAGAATGCATTATGGCTAGATGTGGCCGGCCAAGTCCTGAAGTGCCGTTCCCCGCCGCAAATGACCTCCTCTCCGTTCCCTTCAGCTCTCCGCAAGTACGTGCTGTCCCTGCTGCTGCTGCCACATATTTTTTCTCCCTCTAGTCTGCCCCCCACTCCTGCAAACAAGGACCCGGGGCTTCCTTTCATGCTGCCGGCTGCCGCTGCTTTCTTCCTCCGCCGCCTTCCGTCTTCTCTCCATCTTCTCCCCGCCGCCTTCTTTCTCCGTCTTCAGTCTTCTCTGCATATTCTCCCAGCCGCCTTCCTTCTCCGCCTTCTGCCTTCTCTCTATCTTCTTCTCTTCCCGAGCAGTGCACTGCTCCGGCCGCCTAATTTAAAGTGGACCTGAACTCTTGAACAGGACTGAAGGAAAATCTTGCAAAATGCACCCTGTATGTATTTAGAGAGTTTAGAATGCCTAATTCTCCCTCATCTGTGACTAATCACCATTGTAATTTGATCTCTCCTGTGTCACCTGACTACTGTGGAATAACAGCTAATTTGAACGCACAGGATGTTAAATATGTCTGCTTCATTAAAGTGGATCTAAACTCTTGCACTGGGCAGAAGGAAAACATAGCAAAATGCACACTGTATGTATTTAGAGAGTTTAGCCTGCCTAATTCACCCTCATCTGTGACTAATCACCATTGTAATTTGATCTCTCCTGTGTCACCTGACTGCCACAGCAAAGCAGCCAATTTGAAGGCACAGGAAGTTAACAATATGTCTGCTCCCACGAAAGCAGGATGTAGACATACTGCAGATTTATTGCAGGATTTGTGTCAGCTGTAACTAAGATTTAAAAAGATTATTATGCTGTTGTGTATCTTTCAGAGCAGTGAGGAAGTTCCGAGTGCCATTCATGGTGCTAGACAGGACCCAGGATGTTCTGGGATTTGTGCGTTTTGGACTTTGGCCATTTTGCAAACTGGCCAGCCAATGTCAGAAATTCCCAGCATTTTGGACTTTGGCCGACGTCAAATTGGCCAGTTCTAGAAATGGCCGACAGGTTTTGGTCGATTTCTGGTTTTGGCCATAACATATATAAAAGATTCCTGTGTACACATCATACAGTATATACAGTCACAATCAGATATGACTTTAAAAATACGGGGTCTGCTTTATTGAAACAGCACAAGTAACTCTTTTTTGATTGGTTTATTTCATTTTTGTGGACTAAGCAGAGATATTACTGTATATAAACATTATTTATGACTATTATCTGAGAAATAGAAAATGTTATATTTTCTAACTTAATTACAATTTAAAATAATTAGGAGTCGGAGTTGGTGCATTTTTTCCCAAAAATTGCTCAGACTCAGACTCCACAGCCCTGGTCAATAAAGCTTTGTTTTCATATGTAAATGTATTTTTTTCCCAAATAGGGGTAAAAAACACATGCACTTCTATGCGCTAAAAAAGCGCACCTATTCACTTGCATTGATGTGCGCTTTACAGCTCAACGCACAGAAATACATGCAACACTACGTTTTTGTAGCGCAGCACATAGATGTGAACCAGGCACATTTAATTACATTGGAAAATCAAAACTTGCAGAACGCACAGGGCAATGTGCTGTGAAAAGCGCACAGAAATGGCCCTGATGTGAACGAGGCCTTACAGGCTGTTCAGGGGACCACAAGCAGAGGAGAATCTCTACTAGCTGTCTCTGTCTATTCTTCATAGCAAATCAATTAAAGAGAACTCGTAATGAAGAAAAGTGCTCCTGAGGGATACCTTGCTATTTATCCAACAGATTTTTGTTGAGCAACGAGTGGTCATTTCCACGATCTTACAACATGGGTACAGATGCACGATCACGCAAACGTTGCATAGCGTCGCGTGGTGATAACGACTGTCATGGCGGTTCAAATCCCAGATGACTCCCGTGCAAAGAACCATAATCACTTAAAGTCTTGTTCGTGCCCGTCATGTAACGTTGTGCATACCCACCAGCCAGAAGATGGATCGGGGAGTGCTGGTCATCAGGGAGACGTCACTGGATCCATCTTCCTACATCGCAAGGTGAATATGTAGCTTTATGAGTCTTCACCTTTATTCCTGTTCAGCACCAATCCAGCGCTGGCTCCCTTAAGCAGTAGCAGAGGGCAATATTTACCTTTGCAATCCAGCGCAGGCGTAGTACTATCTTCCCCCTCAGGCTCAGGTGGAAATAGCTGAGCCCAATCGGGTCCGCTCTACTGCGCAGGTGTCTCATGCCTACATAATAGAGTGTGCTTGGCTATTTCCGCTGAAGTTACTGTGCAGGCATTTCGCACCTGCGCCAAAAGAGCTGACTTGATTGGACTTGGCTATGTCGGCCAGAGTTTTTGCGCAGGCATGGCCAGTAGAGCAGACCCGATCATGCTTGGCTATTTGCACTGGAGCCTGAGTGGAAAGATGGTACTGCACCTGCACTGGATCCCAAAGGTAAATATTGACATGTGCTGCAGGCGTTAGTGTGCCTGTGTGCATCCGTTGACAAGCCTTACCTTGGAAGTCCTTTAAAGCCGGTTTTACACTAATATTTTTTGTGATGCTCCTGCCGCATCACAATGCAAAAATGTCAATCATGTTCCAACAGGGTCATATGCACAGTGCTGCCCCCTTTCAGTGACGTACTCCCTGCTGGGCAGGATGTACGTCACTGGGATTCTCGTCTGTTCGCACATGTGACGTACCTCACTCTGTTCTTTACATGACATGCATCGCCCACAGACTTGCATTACCCCAAGCTCCGTGCATTAAGCTTGGTGCTTGTAGTAACACACTGCAGCCCTAGCATTAGATCGGATACTTCCAATGGATTGCAATAAGTGTGAAAGTCTCCATAGACTTCCATCGGGTCTCCTCTACTACACAGGCGTCTTGTGCCTGCATAGTACAGTGGACCCGAATGGGCTCGGCTATTTCCGCTGGAGCCCGAGTGGGAAGATGGTACTGCACACCTGCGCTGGATCCCAAAGGTAAATATAACCATGTACATGCACTAGTGCACCTGTGTGCATCCGTTGTCAAGCTTGGCAGATTTACAGAGTTGCCAGCGCTGGATTGGGGCTACACAGGAGGACAGTGGAAGCTTCATTAGGAGAGGTTAAGAGACAAAAGAGAGCAGGGACTTTCTTATCCAATGGGACATTGGATAAGAAAGAAAAGAGAACATTGTATGTGAAAGTTGTAAAACAAATAGCATGGATGCTACTGGTTTCTAAAAGTTCACCTCCCTCGGCTGCCACTAAATGTGCTTTAAAAAAAATATGCTTTATGTTCTACCTATGAATTATTTATTGACGTTACAATATTTACTGCCTTTTATTAAATTCAGGCTTGTTCATATTTTTTATTTAAAGTTGTTTACCAAGATCTTTTCCTTGCAATGTAAAATCTTCACAATCAGCATGTAAGATCTGCTGGCCGCTCATGGCGGCGGAACGCCGAGACCCACGCTGAGGCGCAAGCCTCTGAGTCTCAGCCTGTCTCTGACCTCACTGGAGAGCATTGCGCTAAGCTCCCATTGGATAAGCGGCGGACTCGCTCTCAGTATGCGCTCTGCCGCTGTAATCATTAACCGCGTGTGCGCATAGCGTGTCAGCATCTCTGCTGACACGCTCTCTGTTGATTGGTTGCTTTGGATTCCTTTAGTCTCTGATTGGTTGTTGCTAGTATAAATGAAAGGTGAGCACCCTCTGTCATCACCCGTGATACTCTATGCTGGGCTTGTTGCTGAGATTGTGCTCACACTAAGTGCTTGTCTTGCTGCTGATTTGTGTCTGACTCTTGACTAAGCTTCTCCTAGATTGGATACCTGTTACCGACCCGGCTTGAACCTGACCACGATTCTGTATTGGATTACCTGTTAACAACCCGGCTTGAACCTGACCACACTTCTGTATTGGATTACCTGTTACCGACCCGGGTTGTTAACCTGCTGGGCGGTCTGGACGAGCTCAGCTCGTCCAGTACCGCCGGAGCCTGCCGCTCAGGCCCTGCTGGGCCGATTTGGCTCAAGTAAAAAGCAGCACACGCAGCCGGCACTTTGCCAGCCGCGTGTGCTGCCTGATCGCCGCCGCTCTGCGGCGATCCGCCGCGAGCAGCGGCGAAAGAGGGTCCCCCCAGCCGCCTGAGCCCAGCGTAGCCGGAACAAAAAGTTCCGGCCAGCGCTAAGGGCTGGATCGGAGGCGGCTGACGTCAGGACGTCGGCTGACGCCCATGACATCACTCCGCTCGTCGCTATGGCGACCAGGGAAGCAAAACAAGGAAGGCCGCTCATTGCGGCCTTCCTTGTTTATTCTGGGCGCCGGAGGCGATCGGAAGAACGCCTCCGGAGCGCCCTCTAGTGGGCTTTCATGCAGCCAACTTTCAGTTGGCTGCATGAAATAGTTTTTTTTTTATTAAAAAAAAACCCTCCCGCAGCCTCCCTGGCGATCTTATCAGAACGCCAGGCAGGTTAAAGGATTCGCATGAACACTGCCTGGACTGACTCTGGCTTGATTGACCACGCATCTGTCTAGTGAGATTTCTTGTTTCTCTGCCCCGACGACTGCACTTTTCCCTCATCAGAGGGATTCCCCAGGATGGCTGGATGCCTGTCAGCACGCTGTGGGTAGCGATCTTTGCTACCCACAGAATACTGAACTAGCATCCAGCCATCCTGAGAATCCCTGTGCAGCCGGCGGGGCAGAGAATGTGCGGGGCTGTGCAGGGATTCCCCTTCTGTGCCGGCGGGTGGCTGGTGCGGGGATCCCCTCTGTGCGGGGGGTGTCCCCTTCTGTGCTGGCTGGTAGTGGCCAGCGGGGATCCCCTCTGTGTGGGGGGGAGGTGGGTGTCCCCTTCTACGCAGGCTGTGGGTGGCCTGGTGTCCCTTCTGTGTGTGCAGGGGGGGGGGATGTATCCCCTTCTATGGGGGCTGGTCGGGGCCGGACGGGGGCACCCCCTTCTGGTCGGGGGGTGTCCCCTTCTATGCAGGCTGTGGGTGGCCTCTTCCCCTCATCCCTCCCTCCCGATCCCCCGTGCCAGTCAGAAGCTCTGCTCTACTCACCTGAGGGCTTTCTCCTGCGCTGGCCGCGATGGACACCTTCCTCCTCCATCGCCGAAGTCCCGGTCTGTGTAATTACAGTACACGGCTTGGTGACGTCACCAAGCCTCGTAACTGTAATTACAGAGAACACGAGGCTTTGCGATGGAGGAGGAAGTGCACCGCTTCCGCTGCAGGAGAAAGCCCTCAGGTGAGTAGATCAGGGCTTCTGACTGGGGGGGACACGGGATAGGGGGGGCACGGGGGATCGGGAGGGAGGGATGGGGGGGAAGAGGAGGGAGAGGCCACCCACAGCCTGCATAGAAGGGGACACCCACCTCCCCCCCCCCCCCCGCACAGAAATGGGTGTCCCCGTCTGGCCACGACTAGCCCCCATGGAAGGGGATTCCCACCCACCCCCCACACACACAGAAGGGACACCCGACCACCAGGCCACCCACAGCCTGCGTAGAAGGGGACACCCACCTCCCCCACACACAGAGGGGATCCCCGCCGGCCACTACCAGACAGCACAGAAAGGGACACCCCCCACAGAAGGGACACCCGGCCACAGTCAGGGCGGATCGGGGGCAATGGGGGGGTGCAGAGGCACCCGCACACCTGACTCCCTATACATCTGACTCCCTAGACCTGGCTGCACATCTGGCTCCCTATATACCTAGCAAAACATCTGGCTCCCTATTCCTGGCTAATACTTCTGACTAACTATACCTGGCTGCACATCTGGCTAACTATACCTGGCTGCACATCTGGCTAACTATACCTGGCTGCACATCTGGCTAACTATACCTGGCTGCACATCTGGCTATATATCTGGATCTTATACTCACCATTGGATGCCTTAGTAGATTTTGAGGAGTGTTTAGTGTCGCTTTCTTGTTGAAAGATCCAGCCCCAGTGCAGCTTCAGCTTTGTCACTGATTCTTGGACATTGGTCTCCAGAATCTGCTGATACTGAGTGGAATCCATGCATCCCTCAACTTTGACAAGATTCCCACTCCCTGCACTGGCCACACAGCCCCACAGCATGATGGAACCACCATCATATTTTACTGTAGGTAGCAGGTGTTTTTCTTGGAATGTTGTGTTCTTTTTCCTCCATGCATAACACCCAAATAACTCAATTTTAGTTTCATCAGAAGGGCGGAGCGTGACATGGCCGCGTGAGGCAGCTTGCCTTCTGAGCTCCCGACCACATGGCAATATCTTTAGAGTGGAAACCCTAAAATTCACCACGAAAAGTGGCACATATGGTATGACAGGCAGAGGAAGACGGAAGACTACCAGAAAAAGTGAGGTTGCGGGATTGAAAGATAGTCTAGAGAACTTTTTTACCCCATGGGCGGCAAGGAACACCTCGTCCAAGATGGCCGCCGCTTCAGCATCCGGGACTCCCGCTCCTGCATCCTCGCAGTCTAACATGCCGGAGCCTCCTTCTGCACTAGAAGAAATATGGGCTTTTCTGAGGGGAATGCCCACCAAGCTTGATCTGCACCATCAGACGGAACATATTCTCAGCTCCACGAAGTCGGAGATCGCCACCGTAAGATCAGATATAGCAGCAGAGGGTCACAGTGCTGGAGGCCGAGGTAGAGACCCTAAAGACGGAGGTCGCCAGCCTAAAGCAGAAGAGTGACAGACAACTGACTCTCAACACCTTCATGAGATCCCAAATAGAAGACCTACAAAATAGAAGCCGTCGGAACAACATTAGAGTAAGGGGGCTACCCGAGGCCACAAGAATGGAGGACCTGCAACCCACCCTACGTGCAATCTTTAACTGATTACTTAACAGGGCTGTTGATCATCCACTCAAATTTGATCGAGCACATAGGGCTCTCCGCCCTATGCCAAAAGGCACCGAACCACCAAGAGACATTATATGCCGGATTCACGATATTGATGTCAAGGAAGCTATCATGGGGGCAGCTCGTGAATCTGGGATGGTTGACTTTTATGGCGCATCTATTTTATTATATCAGGATCTAACTCCCTCCACTCTCGGCCAGAGACGAGCACTTAAACCAGTTATAACCGCTCTACTTCAGGCGGGGGCAACTTACAAATGGGGCTTCCCCTTCCATTTGCTGGCGACCAAAAATGGCACCTCTTTCGCCCTGAGACACCCAAAAGATCTTCCTTACTTCTTCAAGACCATGGATATACCGTCAGTAGCGACCCCGGAGTGGGACCCGGACAGCATCGACTTTGCCAAGCCTCAAAAACAGAAGCGTCAGAGAAACGCACGGGAGTGAAATTTATGTGACTTAACTTTGGATCTTACTCATCGTGCAGGCTTTTCTGTGTCCACGCACTAGTGTTATGGCATCTCGGAAAATGGGGAACTGTGATCCCACCTACTTACTGATGGACCCCCTCTACAATATGATGCCTTATTGAATTAATCCCCCCTCCCTGGACTGAGATCCACACGTCGAGGTAATATGTTTTATGCTTTTTGTACACCCGGAGTTGTCCTTCCCCTCTCCTCTCCCTCTAGCATGCTGATCGGATCCCCGGATACCCCTGGATTGCATATAGACTCCTATTAGCTGAATGAGCTTACCCTTGTATCCAGTAGGAATAATGGATCCCTCAGGGAAATACTCATGCAAACTTTATACTCTTCGTGATCTAACCTCAGTAGATATCATCCATAGCTGACATTTTCTAAGCTAACTCCTTTACAGCTATTCACTTAATCAGGCTGTGCTATAATCAATGTACTGTTCCTCTCTATGCAGATATGTTTGCTAAGGCTATGCGGATGATCAGGATATGGGGGTTTTGTTCATAGGGGACCGGGGGTGTGAGCTCTGGTGCGGGAGGTGGGGGAGGGAGCTTTAGACAACTGCGCCCATAAGGGTATTCGGGACATATACCATCTACCACAGATATGTATTAATGTGCACTAATATTGGGGTATCTGGTGCCATTAGTACTTTTCATTTTCCCCTTCACATAAAAATACCTCTGTGTCGGATAAGCTATAGAGCAGGCAAGCTGAAGGGAGGCGGGGCAGATGGGGTCCAAATCTCTCAGATGGTGGGTAGATACGCCCCGACAGACTAGTTGTAGATCTGATGGGTAAAAGAGGGGATAGAGGTGTGTATGTGGGCATGTTTTTGTATAGTATATGTATGCCTGTACACGCAATTACGATTCAGAATTTACTTATGGGCCCACTTTATCGCTTATAATATAGGGAGGTTGCATATCCCCGAGATTATAGCCATAACACTCTCTATCTAACGCAATACGTTGATAATAGATTTGTTATATTATCTTTACGCATGGGGTTACTACAATTAAGTTATTTTAATAGAAGTTTCCACTAGATATGTTTCTACGACTGCCGTGTGGGGGGAGGGATGGACGCTGGCTATGCGGGCTGTTGGATTCGTCTCCTTCCTCAGGCTGGTCAGGCATATGATGTTGCTCTCCTCCAGTAGAAAGGAGAGTCCTGACCTTCTTTGGGTGATATGGTGGGGGAGCTTTTTTCTCCCCCTACTATACAACAGGGAGCATAGACTTCTACCTTCTTTTATTTGTTTGTACTGTCTGTCCTGTTTTCTCTTTACTCTCTTTCCTCTTTCTGTTGGGTGCTGGATGGGGTGGGTGACGCGGAGACTGCCATTAATTGGAAAAACTCATCCAGAAGATGGCATTACTTAAGGTACAGACATTTAACGCCAGGGGACTAAACATACCTGAGAAGAGGTCCGCACTACAAAATGAATTACAACGCTCTAAGGTACAGGTAGCATTCATTCAAGAGACACACTTTAAGGGGAGTGAACATCCTAAATTGACTAATATACAGTTCCCCCAGGCTTTTTATAGTTCCTCACCGGATACTAAGACTAAAGGTGTGGCCATATTGTTCTCCAAACACATTAACATAACACAGGCCCAGAGTTTCAGGGATAGGGAAGGGCGATTTGTGCTGGTCAAATGGATCATCCATAATAGGTCATACACATTTGGTACATATTACGCCCCTAACACTGGACAGCAAACCTTCTTGACTAACTTCCTAGAGGAGTTAGATGCTTTCTCAGAGGGCAGCTTGATTATAAGGGGTGATCTGAATTTAGTATTAGATCCAACTATGGATACCTCCTCCGGTAGATCAACAGTGCCACATAGGGTGATCCGACGCTGTGCGCTTGCTATTCAGTCCCGACAGCTGGTGGATTTATGGCGCCTCGCTCATCCATCGGATAGGAAATACACATTTTTCTCGCACCCTCATAAGACTTACACGCGTATCGACTACATATTTGCATCACATAATCTACTACAGACGGTGTCAGATACTCGGATATTGGAGGGTACTATTTTAGATCACTCCCCGGTCACAGCATCGTTTACGATCCTGGAGAGGAAATTGGGTCCTTTCTCCTGGAGACTCAATGCATCCCTGTTGAAAAATAGGGAAATAGAAGCAAGAGTCAGCAAAGCACTGGAGCGTTACTTTGCAACAAACGTGACTAATGATGTGTCGCCCATGACAGTATGGGCGGCACACAAATGTGTCATGAGGGAGATATTTATACAAGAGGGTAGCAGACTTAAAAAAGAAAGAACGGAGATGATCGAAAAATCCCTCCAGGAAATACATCGATTAGAACTAATACATAGGAGCTCCCTTTCTGATGCTGACTTGAGGGCTCTGACGACAGAAAGGGACAAGCTAAAATCCCTTCTATTTTATAAAGCACGGTAAGCAGCAACGCGCTGTAAGCAATATTATTATGAACATGGCAATAAATGCGGCCGTTTGTTAGCCAGAGCCCTTAGGGAGCAGCAGACGAGGAACTATGTACCATTTATCAATGATCTTACCTCTCGGAAACATCATAGATCCTCCTCGAGACATACCTTGAGACATCTGGGATGCCTAAACTATCCGAGGATGACATTAAAGAATTAGAAGGACCCCTCACCCTTGAGGAGCTCAAAGTGGCTTTAGCACAGACACCCACAGGAAAGGCACCGGGACCGGACAGTCTCCCACGCAACTATTATATGCAATATTTTGATATTCTTCATCCCCACTTGCTTTGCGCCCTTAACTCGATCGCGGATGATGACTGCCCCTTGTCTTTCCCGGATGATATGATGAGCTCCCACATTTCGGTCATACACAAGCAGGGTAAAGATCCGGCAGTATGCACTAGCTACCGCCCTATATCCTTACTAAATCTGGATTTGAAGCTATATGCCAAAGTACTCGCTATAGATTGTCCCCATATATGACTCAATTGGTCCACTTTGACCAAGTGAGTTTTATACCGATGCGCGAGGCACGAGACAATACGATACGCACACTTAATATGGTGCACTGGGCACGATCGAGGGCCTTACCTATGATGCTACTATCCACAGACGCGGAGAAGGCCTTCGATCGTGTCCATTGGGATTTCATAGGGGGTACTCTGCAGCACATTGGACTGGCACGTAATATGCTTCTTCGCATAATGGCTCTGTATACATCTCCGTGCGCACAGGTAAAAGTTAATGGGGAACTGTCAGCTTCCCTTAAAATATCTAATGGCACCCGACAGGGTTGCCCCCTTTCGCCCCTAATTTTTGCACTAACTTTGGAGCCACTTTTACGCACCATTCGCGCAAATCCCAACATTGAGGGACTTCAGCTTCCGTCCGGGGAACACAAGGTTGCCGCATACGCGGACGATTTGCTCTTTTATATAACCCATCCCCACATTTCCTTACCAAACCTACTCGGAGAATTCAAAACCTTTGGACATCTGACTAATTTTAAAGTGAATTATGATAAATCTGAAGCCCTCAATATCACGTTAGATCCCTCGGTCAAATCTATGATTGAGACTAACTTCCCTTTTCGATGGTCCTCACGAGCGCTATCATACCTGGGAACCAAAATCCCTACCAAGTTAACAGATGTCTTCTCACTAAATTACGCCTCGTTATTATCCAGAGCCAAAACTGATCTACAGAGATGGGATGTACCAAGATTCTCTTGGTTTGGAAGAATAAACATCATCAAGATGAATCTTCTCCCCCGCTTTCTGTACATTTTTCAGACTCTCCCGGTCTCGGTGCCTATATCCTTTTTCAAAGAATCTCGTAGGTGCTTTGCCAAATTTATATGGAAGGGTAAACCCCCGAGGATCCGATACGCTGTCTCAACCCAGACTAAGACAGATGGAGGACTGGCAGTCCCCAATCTGCAATTATATCATTCGGCGGCAATGCTTATCATTATTGTGGACTTAAGTAGACATGAACAGAATAAACAGTGGGGTAGAGTGGAGAAAGATATGGCCACCCCACACATAGCACAACTACCGTGGATCAGTCATAAGTCTACCCATATGGATAACCATCAGCCCTTGGTGGAAAATACATTAAAGACGTTTCATAAGTTACGTAGACACACGACAATAAGCCCCTGGCCCTCTCCTTTAGTACCGCTGCTGGACAACCCTCACTTCCCCCAGGGCACACATCGCTTAGGATATAAACACTGGAAGGTGGGGAAGATCATAAGAGCATCCCACTTATTCGAAAACAATGACTGGCGGAGTATACAATCTCTAAGGGCCGCCCTAAAATTACCTAAAGCTGATATATGGTCTTATATGCAATTCAAACATTTCCTGCTCAGCCTCAGTGATAAAGCTAAGCTTACTCGACCTCTCACTCCTTTTGAATTATTTTTTTTTTTAACAGGTAAGTTTTTTATTGATTTTTGTTCAAAACATCAGTACAACATAACTTTTGTTACAACTATCCAACATATAACCCAACAGTAGGTTATAGTAGGTCCAGATCCCCAAGGGATATAGGGGAGAAGTAAGGAAAAAGAAGGTGAGAGAAATAGAAGAAACAAGAGAAGAAAAGAGAAAGAGAGATATTGGTCTCTGTTATTTATAATACATTATTCAACAGGACATAATAGTAGTAACAGAGTTCAATTAATGATGTGTCACATGTATCTGTACCCAGTATCGGATACCAAAAGTGTCTTTTTAAGAGCATTACAGTCAACATGAGGAGATTAGTAATTTAGCACGCTAGTTATATGGAGGGGTTTCCCATTCCCGTGGGGGGACACATATAACGTGTTTATGTTCAATTGTGAGCATAATCATTCAAATGTCTACCTGTAAACTTCTGCAGTGTTTATCGCACCATCTGGACCATATGTTGTCGAACTTGTTAGGGCAGTTTCTGCTTTTGTATGTCATTTTGCATAGAGGTAGCATATGGTTAACGGTAGAGATCCATTCAGTCTTAGAGGGCGTGACTGGCTGATTCCAGTGTATCAGAATTATTTTTCTAGCTATGTGGCAAAGTGTAAAGATCATGGCTTGCTTATATTTATTATATGCATTTTTTGCAAAGATTCCCAGCGTTGCCATTTTTATGTCAAGTTTAAACGGAGAATCCAGGACCCTCCTGATGGTTTTTTCTACCTGCACCCAAAATCTTTCTATTTCTGGGCATGTCCAGAACATATGTAGGTAAGTTCCTACCTGTGTACCACATCTGGTGCATATATTGGAATGGGTGTGGTTAATTTCGTGTAGCCTACTCGGGGTGAAGTATACTCTATGGAGATACTTTAAGTGTAGCAATCTATCCCTGGATGAGATCAAGGTCCCATTTCCCCTGCCCACCACGTCCTCCCACTCCTCATCGTCTATCTCCCCAATATCTCTTGCCCATTGTATGTGGAGTTTATCAGTATTGTGACCCATTTGGACTAGCAGGTCCATATATATAGCTGATAGGGGCTTTGCAAGGTTCTCTTGTATAAGGAGAGACTCCAGTGGGTCGGATTCCAGCTGTATGCCTTCTCTACTAAACTGAGCTGTAAACGCATGGGAGAGCTGTATGTATCTAAAATACATGTGTTGGGGGACATTGTAAAGTTGCCTGAGCTCCAGAAAGGGTAGTAAGGTTCCTGTTCTGGAAATATCCTTCAATATTTTAACCCCATGTTGTGCCCATAATGCTGGGTCTGGTATAGTGGAGAAATGAGGGATATTAGGGTTGCCCCAGAGAGGGGTATATGGAGACCACTTTAAGGGTGTAGCAAATTTTTTCTGGATATATTGCCATGCACGGATCGTGGTCTTCATGACTATGGTGATATTTGGGGATGAGTTTGGGCCTCTAAAGGGGAGGTTCAGAAGGGCTTCATACGATCCCATAATTGCCGCTTCCACTACTATTGCAGGGTTAAGTTCATTTCGCGAAAACCACCACCGCACTGTAACTAACAGTGCTGCCAGGAAATAATAAAAGAAGTTGGGCATGGATAGTCCACCTTCTGAGGTCGGAAGCATCAATGTCTTCAAGGCTATTCGGGGCAATTTGTTGGACCATATGAAGGGGATTAATATTTTATTTATTTCAGTAAAATATTTTTTGGGGATCCAGACTGGAGAATTACGGAATATATAGGTAAATTTAGGTAGTAGCATCATTTTGATCGCGTTGACTCTACCAATTAATGTTAAGGGTAGACCTTGCCAGGTGTTGCATTTATCTTTAATCTTTTGTATGATAGGAAGAAAATTGTTTACTAGGAATGACTTAGTATCTTTCTGTATCACTATTCCTAGGTATGTAAATTTATTTACCCATTGTAGGCCCGAACTAATAATATTCCCCCCAGGGGCATTGTTGTCTAAAGGAAAGACTTAGTTTTATTTATTTTTAATCCTGACCATCGGCTAAAGTGGTCCATTATGTTAAAAGCTGCGGAGAGAGAAGGCCCTGAGTCTGCAAGGTATAATAATATGTCGTCGGCATATAATGAGATTTTTTCTTCTAGCCTTCCCAATTTTAACCCCTTAAATCCGGATGAGCTTCGAAGCAGTATGGCCAGTGGCTCAATAGCTATAGCAAACAGACTCGGCGAGAAGGGACACCCTTGCCTAGTACCCCGTAAAAGCGGAAAGGGTTGTGACGTTTTGTTGTTAATACGTAGTCTGGCTGTGGGGGTTTTGTATAGTAGTTGCACCATTTTTATGAAGTTGTTACCTATGCCAAACTTGCCCATCACTTTCCATAGGTATCCCCACTCCACCGAGTCGAAGGCTTTCTCATTATCTAATGAGGTCAGAACCCTGTCCCCTGCATTGTCATGACTGGTGACTAGATTAGTGTGTAATCTCCTGAGGTTAATGTCAGTTCCTTTTCCTGGCATGAATCCTGTTTGGTCTTGGTGGATTATAGTCAGAATATATTTATTAAGTCTGGTAGCTAGAACTTTCGCTATTATTTTTGCATCAACATTGATTAATGAAATAGGTCTATAAGAGGTACACAGGGCAGGGTCTTTGCCTGGCTTTAGAATTAATGTGATTAATGCCTCCGACCAAGAAGCGGGGGGTGTATCACTATCGAACGCCGCCTTCTGAGTAGCTAGTAGTTTGGGAGCAAGCATAAGGTGGTAGTGTTTATAATATTCTGATGGGTATCCGTCTGGGCCTGGGGACTTTCCACATTGCATGTCTGAGATAGCGTCTGTAATCTCATCCAGGGTAAGAGGTGCGTCAAGAGCTTTTGTTTGTTCCTCATTAAGAGTAGGAAATGTAATGTTATGTAAAAATGTGTCTAATTGTGAGGGGGAGTAGTCTGCTTTAGATGAGTATAGGTTTGTATAGTATTGCAGAAAGATCTGTTCGATACCACATTGATCCTCATGTAGACAGCCATCCTCAGACCTGATACCGGGGATTGCAGTGTTTGACCTTGTATCCCTGAGGAGCCAGGCCAACAATTTATCGTTTTTATCTCCTTTAGCGAATATAGTTTGAGATTTGGCTAGTAGAGCCCGCCTGCAGCAGTCCACTCGCAAAAGCTCCAGCCTATTGAGTAGTGCTTGCCAATCCTTGTAGGCTTGGGCAGTTTTAGTGGTAGTGTATGTGGTTTCAGCTTGAGTGGCCTGCTGCTCAGCGTTCTCCAGTATGATATTTGCTTGTCTTCGAGCATTAGAGATTACAGCTATATAATACCCCCTGATACATGCTTTTTGTGCATCCCAAATCACGTCTGAGGAGGCCGTCCTCTCATTGTCTGTCCAGTAATTTTGTAGCACCTTGGTAACTGCGGTATCAACTGTTGGTTCTATGATCCAGAACCTGGACAATCTCCAAGATCTGGATGTTAGTACTTCTCGAATAGCGATTGTAATTAACATTGGGGCGTGGTCTGATATACCACTGGGTAGTATATCTACTTTATTTATCATAGGTAGTATATCATTTGATGTATATATAAGATCTATACGGGAAAGAGTCCTATGCGTAGCGGAGGAGCAGGTGTATTTTAATTCATTTGGGTATTTCCATCTCCAGGTGTCTACTAGTGCGTGTGTGTCCGCCCAGTCACTTAGGTTGAATCGTTCTGGCCCAGTGGCTTTGAGTCTATCTTTAGTAGGATTTGGCGCTAGATTAAAGTCTCCTGCCCATATAATTTTTGCCGGTGGGAACTGTGAGATTAAAGCAATTAGTTCGTTAAGGAGTTCAGTATTTCCAGCGGGAGGAAGGTATAGGCCTATGATAATAAACTGTATACCAAAAATAGTCGCTTGGACCAGTGTATATCTACCGAATTGATCTAGCTTGACCTGTTGTATCACAGTGTGCAGGGATTTATGAAATAGTATACTAACTCCCCTTGAGTGGGTGGAATACGTTGAGTGAAAATAGTGTCCAACCCATGGTTTTTTTAAGGCCATGATTGTTCTACCAATAAGGTGAGTTTCCTGGAGAATACAAATATGAGGGTGGTATTTTTTAAGAAAATCAAAGACCAGGGACCGTTTAAATTTGGAGTTAAGACCCCGAACGTTCCATGAAACGCAGGTCAAACTAGACGGTACATCAGTTCGTTGTGTTGCAGCCATCATAAATATAACAAGAGCATACATGTACATATGACATCCATTTGAGGTAAAAGAGTCCAAGATAGGACTGAGAAAGAAAGAAAGATGAAAAAAGGAGCAGCATTCCTGTCCCTAGGAACCTTAATTACTTATGGCCTACTATCCCTATCCCCAACACCCACCCTGCTACGTCTACTAACTGGTATTGTAGCTTAGTCCCTAAACTTCTCGACCTTCCCTTAGCTAACTGCCAAGTAGAAGGGTCTTAACTATTAAACTAGTGTGTAGTATGTATACACACCTGTAAGTGGGAGCGGTCCAATGGGCTGAGGAGGTCCACTGCCCAGCAGCACCCAGCTATTGCTAGGAGGTATAAATCTTAGCTATGTTTCCCCCCCCCCCTCCCCCCTTATTAGATTAGGAGCTCATTAACAGTTGGGATACACTTCTGAATCCGGAGAGTAGATGATATGTATATACGATGAGTTAAAGAGTTAGAAGCAGTAGTATTAATGCATTTCATATATTTAAACAAGTATGTAGAATAAGGGGTGCCCATTATGTATAGAATAACATAATCTACTATAGGAGCAATCATATGTGTAAGTTTATAAACCTTGTAATATGGAATGCATCAGAGACTCAAGGGGATCTAGCTACCCTTCATGTTTCAACATCACTCTTCTATGTATTATTTTGCAGTCTTATAGCACCATCTAGTGGTGAAGAGTAGGTTGACTCAATATATCAGGATGAATTATCAGTCTATAAGGTATATTGCCGGTCTCTCCTGAGTGCTTATAGTGGAGCAGAGAATAATAATTAAGGTTATAAGCTTTTCTATCTAGATTTTCTCCTTCCCCTCAAGGGTAATAAAATGTATGCTTGCAGTTGCAGTACTATCGTAATGTAAGCCCCAGAAATATTAGTAGTAAGGTATTCAGCATATTTAGGGAATCTGTAGCAATAGACAGCTGTATCACCATACTCAGTATCATCCACCATAGGGGTAATCATATTCAGTCTAACTATAAACATTTTAACATAAAACAGTATATTTATAATCTAGCTCTAGCTAAGGTTATGTTACGTTCTGAACTCTGTTGAGTCTTCAGTTATGGTATATCAGCCCTCGTTGGTGTCTTAAGCATAGTAGTTATAGCCTGTAATAGGCAGATGATGTGAAGCTGTATGCCAGTCCCCTGCGCGTTCACATATATATTGAATTTTAATCTATAAACAAGAGGTTAAAGGTTCAATCAATAGGAGCCGAATATGAGTATCTGAAAGAGGATATCAGAGACTAATGTAGTTGGGCTGCCATTACTATACACTCCTAGCATATGTGAATTGCAGCTGGAGACAACCAGGGTGGAAATTTCGAAAAAACATATATATAGAAATAGAGCAGATCCGGCAGTCAGAATAACATGTCTAGCACTGCATAACAATATAGGGGAAAACAGCATAAGAACTTGTAGTGATACAGGGAACATGGAAGTCTTCCGAGTAGGTTCCACTTCTTGTTTTACAGAAGTCTCCCAGCTTTGCGATATATTCCGGTCACATAACAGGGTATGACCGTGTGTTTTAGTTGCAGTACATTTTTATGTCTACGTGGGGGTACAGAGAATAATCTTCATGGCTGAGGTTCCAGAGGGGTGCAGGGATGGGTTTCTGCATTTATTAGTAGCAAGAGTTCCGTAGATCCTAGGTGCACATTGATAGAGGCCAATAGTCAGGCTGCTGTATAGTTGGCTCGCATCCAAGGGTGGGAATATGAGAGCGGGAAGCCTGGGCAGCAAGAACAGTAACAACAATAACAGCCCGCCCATAAGAAATCTACCGCCATCTTGGAGTTTAGCTAAGTGTGCAGCCTCTACCCTCGATCTGTACCCAATGTCTTAAATAAAGCACCGTTAAAGTCCCTGGCCTGTCCACTTCAGTATACAGGTTTAGATAGCCCCAAGTAGTAACATAGGCAACTCAGAGAGGAGTCATAGACAGTAGTAAAGTACTCACTCATTTGGCTGGTAGGGTGTCGAGCCATTTAAAGATATCCGCAGGTTTGTCAAAAAACTGGACGGTTTCCCCGTCTTCCACCCGGAGCTTAGCGGGGAATTGCATGGAATAGGTGATGCCCTTTTCCCTCAGCTTGTTTTTAGCATGCTGGAAGGATTGCCTCTGACGCTGGGTCTCTATGGTGTAGTCCGGGAAGATCATAATCTTGGAGTTGCTGTGGCGTAGTTCCCCTGCTTTTCTTGCTGCCGTTAGTATGGCGTCGCGATCTCTGAAGTTGAGCAGCTTCAGGATGATGGGGCGAGGAAGTGAACCGGGGGGTCCCTTTCGTGCTGGTACTCGATGGGCGCGCTCAATTACAAAGTGGTTGGAGAATGTGTCCCCTGGGAGCAGCTCCCGGAAAAGATCCTCCATGAAGGTGGCTGTGTCGTTCCCCTCGGTTCCCTCTGGCAGCCCTATAATGCGGAGGTTGTTCCGGCGGTTACGGTTCTCCGCATCCACCGATTTCTCCTCCAGGTGGGTAAGGCGGAGTTGCATACCGGGGATTGCCACTCTATGTGCCTGAGCAGTATCCTCAAGGTCTGATGTACGCCGTTCCACCTCCTTCGTTCTGTCCCTCAGTTTTCCCATGTCGTCTCTGAGTAGGCTGAGGCTAGTGTCTAGGTGGTCGATTTTCACCGTCAGGGTGGTTTGGCAGGTACGGATTGCCTCTAGAAGTTCAGCAGACGATGGCAGATCTCCTCCCCCCTCCACGCTTTCCTCCTGGCTGCCTCCATCTTTGTGTTGCTTCCCTCGGTGAGCCGGTTTCTGCTGCAGTGGCGTTGAGTGCGGTTGGTCAGCTAGGTCTCCGCTATCCTCCTTTTCTTTATTACTTTTATTTGCTTTTGGTGGCATCTCGGGGTATGGGGAGGCTCTATGTAGAGTTCTAGGTGTTCTCTCCGGGCCGGCACAGGAATCCCACGTGGAGACCGACGGAAGGTTGTCCAGCTGGGTTGCCTCCCGTGGGGGCATGCACGACGACTCCAGGTTGGTCTCCTCTACTGCGGGGGTCGTTGGGAGTATTCGTGTCGGAGTAGAATTGCTCCAGGACCCGTTGAATATCTACACGGGAGATGCTGGGCAGCGGAGCTCTGTGGAAAGCGTCCGTTCAGTCAGCCATCTTGGCCACGCCCCCCCTTTTGAATTATTATGTGTTGGGGAAGGCCATATAACCCGAACCATCTCCCAGGTATATGCACTACTGATATCTGACCCCGATTCTGCGAATGGGTTTCGATCACGATAGGAGGCCGATGTTGGGCGCTCATTCACCGATGCACAATGGCAAAAAATCGTTATACTAGCTCACAAAACCTCGACTTCGGCTCGAATCAGAATCAGGATTCAAGTTCTTGACGCAATGGTACTACACCCCTGCTAGACTTGCCAAAATGTTCCCGGGTTCAGCTGATACATGTTGGAGGTGCCAGACACATAGAGGCACTTTTTTGCATATTTTCTGGGAGTGTCCCCTGTTGTCCCCATATTGGAACACTGTCAAGACACTTATATCCGAGATTACGGGGGTGACCGCCACGGACGACCCAACATACTATTTACTCCACAACACACCACGACGCCTAGGGAAATATAAAAATCCCTTTCAAAGCACCTTATTAATGCAGCCAGAATAACAATTGCCCGTCACTGGAAGGAGACCCAACCTCCCTCAGTTACTGAGTGGCTTCAGGAGATAAAACATATCCAGCAGATGGAAAATATCACCCAGTCTATACATAAAAGGGAGGAACAATATAGCAGGACGTGGGCTCCTTGGTCGGAATTTGAGGAATCTGATTCCTATAAGGAGCGTATGGGATGACACGTCGGCTCCTCGGTATTAGCTCTCCCCTGTCGTTACATGAACGTCTATCCTCTGGATTGGACTCAATTGTTGAGAGGGACGGTTTTCGCGTTTTCCCCCCTATCTGTTACCCAACAATCTGTACTCTCTATCTTTCCTTTTCTTCACTCTACTCTCTCTCTATCCACTTCGTACCTTTATGTGCGTTACCTTATCTTTCTTCTCTCTCCTCTTATCTTTCCTCTTATTCAGTGTGAATATTTATGACCCTCAAGGTGTAATAACCATGCGCACCGGCCTACCATGGGACACGTTTCAACTGGTGGGGCAGGGTGCCCTGGGTGATTAATCCCTCTGGGCCCCGGGGCATTCACCTCCACTTATCTTCCACCTCCCCTCTTTGCGAAGAGGGAAGCACATGGGCTGGAACGCACGTGGGGGCAGACACGTGCGGTATTATGCACCATACAATAAGATATGTATTACACCCATGGGAAATTCTGCACACGATAAGTTCAACACCCACATTTCGTTGTCTATGTTTATATGTTATCATTTATGCTGATGGCTCTGGTTGCTATCGGCTGCACCATGTCATTTTCTCTGGATGGCGAATAGTGGAGTTGATTGCTACACTGTACTATGTTGTATTTTTTCTTGTTGTATAAAAATTTTTTCTATAAATAAAGAATCTTTAAAAAAAAAAAATTAGTTTTATCAGTCCATAGCACCTTATACCAAAATTAAGCTGGCTTGTCCAAATGTGCTTTAGCATACTTCAAGCGGCTCAGTTTGTGTTGTGGGCGGAGAAAAGGCTTCCTCTGCATCACTCTTGCATACAGCATCTCCTTGTGTAAAGTGCACCAAATAGTTGAACAATGCACAGTGACTCCATCTGCAGCAAGATGATGGTGTAGGTCTTTAGTGCTGGTCTGTGGGTTGACTCTGACTGTTCCCACCATTCGTCACTTCTGTCTATCCAAGATTTTTCTTGGTTTGCCACTTCGAGCCTTAACTTGAACTGAGCCGGTGGTCTTCGATTTCCTCAATATGTTCCTAACTGTGGAAACAGACAGCTAAAATATCTGAGACAGCTTCATGTATCCTTGCCCTAAACCATGATGGTGCACAAGGGTGCACCAACTTGTGACAAAAAATAAAATCTTCTATGAACTCATCATACACCTAACAGAATACCTTGGGGTGTCTTCTTTCTAAAATGGGGTCACTTGTGGGGTGCCTATACTGCCCTGGCATTTTAGGGGCCCTAAACCGTGAGGAGTAGTCTGGAAACCAAATGCCGCAAAATGACCCTTGAAATCCTAAAGGTACTCAATTGGACTTTGGGCCCCTTAGCGCAGTTAGGGTGCAAAAAAGTGTCACACATGTGGTATCGCCGTACTCAGGAGAAGTAGTATAATGTGTTTTGTGGTGTATTTTTACATATAACCATGCTGGGTGGGAGAAATATCTCTGTAAATGACACATTTTTGATTTTTTTTTTAACACAATTGTCCATTTACAGAGAGATTTCTCCCACCCAGCATGGGTATGTGTAAAAATACACCACAAAACACATTATACTACTTCTCCTGAGTACGGCGATACCACATGTGTGACACTTTTTTGCAGCCTAGGTGCGCTAAGGGGCCCAACGTCCTATTCACAGGTCATTTTGCGGCATTTGTTTTCTAGACTACTCCTCGCGGTTTAGGGCCCCTAAAATGCCAGGGCAGTATAGGAACCCCACAAGTGACCCCATTTTAGAAAGAAGACACCCCAAGGTATTCCGTTAGGTGTATGGTGAGTTCATAGAAGATTTTATTTTTTGTTACAAGTTAGTGAAAAATGACACTTTGTGAAAAAAAACAATAATAATCAATTTCCGCTAACTGTTGACAAAAAATAAAATCTTCTATGAACTCGTCATACACCTAACAGAATACCTTGTGGTGTCTTTCTTCTAAAATGGGGTCACTTGTGGGGTTCCTATACTGCCCTGGCATTTTATGGGCCCAAAACCGTGAGTAGTCGGGAAAACAAATTTTTTCAAAATGACTGTTCAGGGGTATAAGCATCTGCAAATTTTGATGACAGGTGGTCTATGAGGGGGCAAATTTTGTGGAACCGGTCATAAGCAGGGTGGCCTCTTAGATGACAGGTTGTATTGGGCCTGATCTGATGGATAGGAGTGCTAGGGGGGTGACAGGAGGTGATTGATGGGTGTCTAAAGGGGTGGTTAGAGGGGAAAATAGATACAATCAATGCACTGGGGAGGTGATCGGAAGGGGGTCTGAGGGTTTGGCCGAGTGATCAAGAGCCCACACGGGGCAAATTAGGGCCTGATCTGATGGGTAGGTGTGCTAGGGGGTGACAGGTGGTGACAGGAGGTGATTGATGGGTGTCTCAAGGTGTGATTAGAGGGGGGAAATAGATGCAAGCAATGCACTGGCGAGGTGATCAGGGCTGGGGTCTAAGGGCGTTCTGAGGGTGTGGGCGGGTGATTGGGTGCCCTAGGGGCAGATTAGGGTCTAATCTGATGGGTATCAGTGACAGGGGCTGATTGATGGGTGATCAGTGGGTGATTAGATGGCAGAACAGATGTAAACAATGCACTTTGGAGGTGATCTGAGGGTAGGTCTGGGGCAATCTAATGGTGTGGGTGGGTGATCAGATTGCCCGCAAGAGGCAGGTTAGGGGCTGATTGATGGGTGGCAGTGACAGGGGGTGATTGATGGGTGGCAGTGACAGGGGGTGATTGATGGGTGATTGATAGGTGATTGACAGGTGATCAGTGGGTTATTACAGGGAAGAACAGATGTAAATATTGCACTGGCGAATTGATAAGGGGGGGTCTGAAGGCAATCTGAGTGTGTAGGCGGGTGATTGGGTGCCCGCAAGGGTCAGATTAGGGTCTGATCTGATGGGTAACAGTGACAGGTGGTGATAGGGGGTGATTGATGGGTAATTAGTGGGTGTTTAGGGTAGAGAACAGATGTAAACACTGCACTTGGGAGGTGATCTGACGTCGGATCTGCGGGCGATCTATTGGTGTGGGTGGGTGATCAGATTGCCCACAAGGGGCAGGTTAGGGGCTGATTGATGGGTGGCAGTGACAGGGGGTGATTGATAGGTGATTGACAGGTGATTGGCAGGTGATCAGGGGGGATAGATGCATACAGTACACAGGGGGGGGGGGGTCTGGGGAGAATCTGAGGGGTGGAGGGGTGATCAGGAGGGAGCAGGGGGCAGTTTAGGGTTAAAAAAAAATAGCGTTGACAGAAAGTGACAGGGAGTGATTGATGGGTGATTAGGGGGGTGATTGGGTGCAAACAGGGGTCTGGGGGGTGGGCAGGGGGGTCTGAGGGGTGCTGTGGGCGATCAGAGGGAAGATGGGGGCAGGATCAGTGTGCTTGGTGCAGACTAGGGTGGCTGCAGCCTGCCCTGGTGGTCCCTCGGACACTGGGACCACCAGGGCAGGAGGCAGCCAGTATAATAGGTTTTGTATACATTACAAAGCCTATTATACGAAGTACATGCGGCGATCCGGGTGCTAGTAACCCGCCGGCGCTTCCGAACGAATGACGCGATCGCCGCATAACCACGCCCGCAGCCGCCCCCGCCGATGGGCATATTGCGGTCGTTTAGGCTCGGACTTTGCCGCCGACCATCGGCTGGGGGCGGTACTTAAGTGGTTAAAGCAATCTTTCTCACGCGGCTTGTGCTATTGCACATTACTGTATCCATTATAAGGCTTTGTTGCAGTAATAAGGCTTAGAAAATGATATTATTGTAAGAGGCGACAATACAGTGCGGTAAAGCTTACACCAAAACATACAACTCATTGATAAACAGGAAGCAACAACTTAACAAGTACATATATTATTATTATTTACGATTTATATAACACTTACATGTTCAGCAGTGCTTTTACAAATTATATAGTCATCAGGAGCATAACAATAGACCCTGCAAGTGATGCAGCCGCAGGGGGGCCCAGAAGCCACAGAGGGGCCTATGGGAGGAGAAGTTTCTTTTCCCTGCCCTGAGAGACTGACAACTAAGGGCACAGAGAGAAAAAGCTTTCTGCTCTCTGCACAATTGTTCTAATGACTCGATCTGCTCAGCCACCGATAAGGAATCATACAAAATTCTGTATTCGGTTCCATTCTCATTCAACATCCAAACCTTTAAAAAATGTAGTTTAAAGGGATTATTTTCTGTATTTTATTCTTCAAAGGTCATTCTAGCTCTAGCCAAACAAATAAAGCATTTTTTCTGTAAGTAATTTATTATTTGCTCTAATGCAAGGTAAATTAAATGGAACTTACATTAGGGTTCTCAGGTGTAATTCAGATGTGATTCTGCAATTGGAAAACAACTGAAACTGAAATTTGTAGAGGTGTAAATTTTCAAACTGATGCTTTTTTCATGACTACTTCATATTGCGCAATAAGCACTAATCTATCACAGTGATTTTAACTGTTCTTTACTAGTCACTATTTAATGTATAACTGGAGTCAATGAGAAGGGATAATACTAATTTCAATGTAGTTCACTCTGCGCCAATCAGGCACGCAGGAAAGGACTATAGTAGCAGATCAGTTCATTTTGGCGCGTGGCTCTGAGAGCCGAGCGCCTCAGCTGGGCGCCGTCATAGCAGCAATGCTATAATGCGCGCCCCGCGTATCGGTAATTCGGGGCTCTTGGTGGCTGCCAGACACGAATTACATCTCCCTCCAAGTTGCGACAACTCGGAGGCGGAATAGTATTTAACGCCGCCTCGGGGTTTAGCGGCAGTGGGGAAAGCCGTCATTCGGCTCTCTCCATGCCAAACTGAGCAGCGCCGACATAATATGTACCCCTATAGTAGTGCTAGTGCAATGTAGAGACCCGTAGTATGATCATAAGCATTTTTCAGTCAGTATGGCTTGTTATTTAAAAAAAATTGTTTCCCTCTTTTTGGTTGGAGGAGGCTCATGACCCTCCAGCTTAACCTAAAACTAAATAATCTCCTCAAGAAGCAAGAAGAGATTTAAAAGTAGGTGAATTAGCACATCTATGTATAATACATTTTGCTCTAGTAATTCTGACAGTTCAGCACCATGTTTTTGGGGCACGAATTATTGGTGTCTTTCTTGTTCATGCAGACACACTTATGCTACATATATAATAATTTCTGAGCATCATTTCAGCTATGGACCACCACATTGCAGTTGGTACATTGCAAACAAACATTATTGCACACAGGCAGAAAGAGGGGATTTCAGTCTTCTTCAGTCAAATGCTGTGTCAGTTCCTTCATTCAGAGCTATCAGACACTGCAGCTTTGAGGATGAAGACATCAGGAAAGCAGAACATCAAAAACATGAATGGATTATAAAGTGGATCAGTGTGAAGACAAAACGGTTCAGAGACCAAAGAAAATTATATTTACGTGTCAATCTGGATCAACAGGGATATGTGAGGGAGTAGGCTAGTGTTGGTGTTGTACTTTGTTCTCTGGTTGAACTCGATGGACGTATGTCTTTTTTCAATCCAAATAACTATGTAACTATGTAATCTTATGCCTATCTATTTATAAATCAAAATGTCACATATACAGTAGATACTGGAAAAAAGGCTGTCAACTATCTAATATGCTTAGGATGATGGAAATTATTTCTTCCTTAGCAGTTCTATTTATCTTGAAGAAATTGTATATCATAATGATGATTTTTCGGAACCATACATTTTGTGTTTAACCACTTTACCCCCAGCGGTACGGATTTCTCCGTCCCTTTTTCCACCCTGTTACCACCCTGTTACCACCAAGCTTTACCCCCAGCGGTACGGATTTCTCCGTCCCTTTTTCCACCCTGTTACCACCAAGGGACGGAGAAATCCGTACCTGACGCCGCTCCCGCTTGCTCATCCGCGTGCTCGTGCACGCCGCCGCCCGCTCGCCCGAAGATCAATGAACGGGAAAAACCTTTCCCGTTTGTTGATCTATGCCCCCCGCAATGATCAGCTGCTTCTACGAGAAGCAGCGCGATCATTGTGAAAAAAAAAGTTGCCCAGCCTCCCTGAACTTCCTGCAAGCGTCCTTCCTGTACGCTTGCAGGTCGCATAAAAAAAAACTTACTGTGGCCATCTTGTGGCCAAATAGTAAAACTACACCCTAAAGCAGTTTTCATATACAAATACATTAGTTATACATTAAAAATTAACTCATTACCTCCCACACTCCTGCTGTAGCTGTTCTGCTACAGTGCCGAATCAGCGTTATCGCTGGGAGTTGGATGCCATCTAGGACATTATACCTAGTTGTCGGGAGTGTGACATGGAGTGCTGACGGCCACAAGGCGAGACGTCGCCAGAGTGGTGAAACAAGGTCTCTAAATTGCTCATTGCTAATATCCAGCGAATCCAACTGGGGAGCATAACGGTGAGACCGTTTCATACTTTATTTGTCTCTGTTACACTCATGGCTAATATCAGGCGCAGCTAGCAGCATTTTATGAACTTTACATTTACTGAGGCTCAATCGGATTATGCAATTATTTATGCGCATTGTTTAAATACAATACAGTTTGCCTCATGGACTTTTGCACAATTATGAATGACGGATGTCTTCTTGAATATTGCAGTTACTGAAGGAAATATCTTTATGGACACTGTGACAGTCATTTGAGGCCTTATACTAAGTGCATAGGCGATTTTTATCATGTTATATATACAGTGCGCACTGTGGGACTTTCACAGGTAGTAACCTATTAGAGGGCATTTTAAATATAGGGCTTTGTAGGTTTTGGTATTATTACTTTATTTATATGTGTGAGCAATAAAAGTTAATTTGTATATTACAGTAATCCGTGCTGTGGTATTGATTTTGATAGTTTATGCAACTTGAATCTTATCCCAATAGTGTATTTATTAGTGATTGATTTATGGGTGTTTCAGGTTCAGATCAATAGACTGTAATAATCATATGGGACAGTGTCAGCGTACGAAAAGACACGTACCTGATTCTTCAAAGTCTGGTGAGATGAGGACAGCAGCTCCTGAAAACCATCATCAGTGATCCCTGAGATTGGAACAAGGAGCACCAGATGATGAATGGCAGTAGGGCTTGTTGGGGGAGCACTTCAGTGGCAGGGGAAGTGGGCACCAGGTGAGAAACCAGCATGCCGGCTGGTCCCTGTTCAGCAATGACAGCAGCAAATGCACAATACACCCTCCAGATGGCTGGAAACACCCTCCATGCAGTGGAGTAGCACCGGAACTACCTGAGAGTATAGCGTCTACAAACAGAGGTGATGCGGATGATCTTACAGGCAGAGGTTGACAACAGGGCAGGCAATTGGACAAGGCAAGAATCAGAAGCAAATCGGCTTTTCAGACAAGCCAGGGCCA
This sequence comes from Hyperolius riggenbachi, assembly GCF_040937935.1. Classification (NCBI taxonomy): domain Eukaryota; kingdom Metazoa; phylum Chordata; class Amphibia; order Anura; family Hyperoliidae; genus Hyperolius; species Hyperolius riggenbachi. The sequence goes on along the minus strand of NC_090647.1, from coordinate 360,275,332 downwards.
GTATCAGAGCAGGAAATTGGACAAGGCCTAGGTCAGAAACGAATCAGGTACTCAGAGAGGCCAGGTTCAGCATTCAGACAGGATAATCAGCCAGATACAGATCATGTCACGGGAACATACTAACTGCAATCCTACAGCAAGTTGCTAGTGGTTGTCTTCAGCTTTTATTGGCCTTTTGGCGCAAATGCAAATACGCGCATGTGTGTTTGTGCAGATGCCATCACACCTGCACAGGACTTGTGCCAATCAGCCCAAGTTTTCTTGACAACATGCGCAAAGCACTTGCGAACAAGCCACCATGCCCACCCTTTAAGGAAGCGCAGTGCGCTCACAGATACCTGTATGTGGCAGCCATTGCAACTGAACGTGTAAGTGACCATGACAGACAGTGTGATAGTATTTTTCAAATTCACTAAGGGCCTGTTTCCACTGTCTATGAATATGCAACGTTTCCCCGCATACAAACCAAGCCGGACGGGGAAGCTCTGCCTATTCAGACAATAAGTTTAACATCCAAATTGCATGCCAGTGCGATTCTGGATGCCATGCTGTAGTTTTCCATTGCAGGCATCCAAAACTCTCTATCCGTGCATGGCACAGCCATAGCGATTCAGCTGTGGCTTCGCAGCATGGGTGGCGCAGACGATTGAGAAATGAACACAGAACTTAGTGGAAATAGGCCCTTATAGATGTTCTTAGGTTATCACAGTGATCTGATATGATCTATGTAATTGCTCTAGTCATCACCAGCAATAACCAACAATGTTGCTTTATATTATATGTACAGTACAAAACATAATAACCAGGCTGTTTTACTTGATTTATTTTGCTGTCTGAAAGAGTTAATTTCTAGGTATGGAAATGACAGCTTCTGTCTTGTCAGTATCTTGTTGGGAATATAGTCAACATCACTGATGAGGAACTTACAGCCATAAAAGTTTTCCTGGCAGAATACAACTTCTGAGGGCAGGGAAAGATAACATACATCGAATATTGACCTTTTTCTAACTCTAGGCAGCCACTGATTAGAGACAGTAAAACATTTAATCTACTTTGTAAATAGTTAACTAAAAAAAAGAAAACCCTGGTATACTTAAAGGACGTAATAAAAAAAAAAAAACGTTTTATACATACCTGGGGCTTCCTCCAGCCCCATGCCCGCGGATTGCTCCCACACCGCCATCTCTTCTCCAGCTCCAGTACCGGGTCCGGTAAGTTCTGTCAGTTGCGGCCAGTCTGCGCAAGAAAATAGCAGCCGCTGCAGACAGGGGTGCTCATCCGGATTCCGGATATCCGGGTAACCCGGATAATCCAGCCTTTTTTCAGCTATCCGACATGTGATTCGGATACCTGGGCAAATCCAGATAGCTATCTGCAGATAGTTCGCTGGACTATGCGGATATCCGCTGATATCCAACCATTGGAATACTGTAAGAGGTCCAGGACGTCCTGGGAGCCAATCAGCAGAAGCCCCAGCAACCAATTACAGAGGGAAATCCTGGCCAGCCCCACCTGACCTCATTGAGCCAATCAGAGGGCTCCCAGCCTAAACCCTGGCACCGAATCACAGAAAGGAACACTGGCCAGCCCCCCTGTATAATAAGGAGGGCTGCCATGATGAGACATATCGTCCTTTGCTTGTGAATGCTCACTGAGAGACATGCTCCAGTGCTGCTGGCCTACAAAGGGCTGTACACAGTGATAAACCTAAGCTGTTCAGTGATTAACCCCTTCACTATCACTACACATTTGTTAAATCATTAATTAGCTTGATTGATGTCATAGTGTGACAGTTAGAGTGTGTCCTCCAGTCGCCAGAAACAAAACTTACATGCTGCGGGGGACCGGAAGATCCTTGAGCGACAGCGCAGGCACAGGGAGGCTGCAGAGGGCTGGTAGAAACTCCAGGTAAGTTAACCTTTTTTTTTTCAGATCACTTAATTTTTCCCTTTAAGTCATTTTTTTTAGCAAAAAGTTGTATTGTATAGTGACAGGTTACACAGTGAAGAAAGTACAGTCCCCCTTCATGACTAACAACCTGTGAAAACATTTGGTGGCAAGTGGCACCATAAACACATAAGAGCACTATTTCTTTATGGTGCCATTTGCCACCAAACATTTTCACACATTGGTGTGGGTATACTACACCTATAGTTACATGGTTCCTCTTTTAGAACTGTACACACTGTAAGTCAACAAATACACTGTATGTACAGTAATTTGAGTCATTTTTTTCTACAATAGGTTGAGAAAGTGGTTGTGTTGTAACAAATGGCAAAATAAAGAAATCATTTCTTTTAAGAGCTGTACAATCTATGTAGCTACAAACATATGCGCACACAAAGATCATCAATTCCTTTTTTAACAATTGTGATACAAAATTGTTGCAATGACAAATTGCACAATAATGAAGTGACAATCCCCTTTTAAACATTTACAAACCGTGTAATTGTAATTCGAAACTGTAACATTGAGTTATTGTGCACAAACTAAGTTATGCCCTTGAGGGCAAGTTTACAATTATTCCGTTGCAATGCACATGCCGCACATTGAAACACATTTCAGAAAAAAGCTCTTCTGATAACACATGTGCTGGAGCACGATGCACCTAGTTGCCATTCATTTGTAACAAGGGATTAGCACATGCAGTGTCCAGTAGTGCACAGCTCGGCTCATGTTTTTATAACAGAACCTAACACATCATGGAGGCAATGCATAGGTGTGAATGCGCCCTAACATTCTAATGCACCACAAAGTGCATACGGTGAAAGAACTCTTACTCATTTTTTACTTCACATTTTAGCATGTATATGTTGTGATAAATGCCAACTTCTCTTTATAGCTCTGATGGCTTAGGTCACTGGCAACAAATGAATGCAAACTAAATTGAGTACATCATTTTGTTTTTCCAAATGGTGACTCTAACTTATTAGGAAAGTGAAAATGAAAATGAGTGACAACGCACTTTTTTATTAGATCTGGTGCCACAACATTGTATTATTATGAGATAACCTTAGAAGCTGTTCAAAGCGTGTTATACAGTTCTCTGCAATCAAAAGCCTAATAGCCATAATGAGTTTATCGTTGATATGATTCTAAACAGAAACACTAAATGTTGACAGTAGTTTTGTTTAAATCTGAATGTTGTTGGGTTAAAAAACATGTTTATATACACAGTATTTTATATTTTAAGATATAGCATGCATCCCTGAATCAATCTTTCGGATTTAGCATACTGGTTTTTATAGTTTGTTTGAAAGATATTCTGAAAAAATATGGGAGGGGGGAGTGTGTAGCTTTCTTTAAATTACCAATAAAAGCACAGCAGCTGGGAGCGATCTAGGCTTGTGTAGTACTACTAGGCCTACGCAAAACACTCCCAGGGATGGGAGCGCTACAGTGGGAGCGCACCTGGACAGGCCACGCATGCAAGATGAAGCATGACTCGAGCACTTTTTCAGGTGACAGGAGCCACCTGGGGAGTCAGCGAGGGATGAGTGGCCTCAAGGAGGCTTAAAGAGTAACTGCTAGGCTTAAAAACCAAAATCAATTCCCTATTTCTATCTGCAATACAGATAGAAAGGATGCTAAAAAGGCAATGCCTAACTTTAAAACAAATCTTACTTGTTTTTAATCACAGATGAAACCTCATGTCCCCAGCTCTAAAGGACGCAGCACTAGGCCGCAAAACAGAAGATGCAGTACAGGCTGGGGCGGGGGGAAGTTCTCTTTTACTTTTCTCCCCAGACACAGCTAGTTTAGCCTGATTGGCTGCAGCCTGTGTCACTTACGCCTGTCCCTCTCTCATTGGCAGCCTCATGTCTGCACTGTCCGCCCCATCCCCGCACTCGAGCCCAACAGGCATCTCCGTCCCTTTATTCGGGGGGCAGCGGGCATCCCAGCATCCATGGGGACCCCCGGCCCTGCTACTATTTACAAAGGGATTCCCCCTGCATTAACCCTCCACTCTGTTACATCCCCGCTAGGCCCACAGCGTTATAGAGCTTAGCGGGGAAGAATATATGCAGCGCACAGATTCTCCTCTGGCGCTGGAGCTGCATTTATTCTTCCCTGCTAAGTGCTGTTATGCTGTGAGACGAGATGGATGCTGCAGGGCTGAGGGTAAATGCAGGGGGAATCACTATTGATATAGTAGCAGGGCTGGGGGGTTCTCATGGAGGTGGGGGTGCCACTACAGTAGCGCTGGCTATTGCTGGGAGGAGGAGGAGGGGGGGAGGGTAAGGGAGGAAATGACGCCAGCATTGGCTTCACGGGAGGGACTAAAGTTGGCCCCTGCCAGGGAAAAGGATTCTATGCACTTCCTTTTTTTATTTTATAAAATTCACTGAAATCAAATCATGGACAGTGCAGTACATCTATCATGTAAGTAGAGCTAGTATTTATCTACTTATATATGTGTTTTTTTATCCTGGCATAGTATGGCTGACAGCTCCTCTTTAAGGAAGCCCCAGGTAAGTATGGAACCTGAGCTGAGAATCATCTCAGGTTCTCTTTAACCACTTCCCGTTGCCACTCCCTGGCAGCGGAAAGTGGACGTGCGCACCCCATGCATGTATATTGCGATCATCTGTCCTGCACAATAGATAATTTTAAAACGTCTGTTTTGCATTGGAAGTTGCAAAAACAGCACGTTTTAAAATGTCCATTTTGTAGGCACTAGTTAAACTGATGTAGTCCTAAAATTCTAAACATTTTGTGGAAAACAGAGTTGCTATCAGGGCTGAATTTACTATAAGGCACTGTAGGCACGTGCCTACAGACGCCTGATGGTGGAAAGGCGGCTCACTCCCCTCTTCGAACGCCTCCCTCTCTCCTTCCCTATGCGGAGTCTTGAAGAGAGTATAAATAGGAGGTTACTCACCCTGCTCTTTCCACTTATGAGATCTCCCTTCAGTCGGGGCACGACTAGCTGCTTAATATTGAGGGTACTTTTGGCTACCTAATACTAAGGGGAACCTGTAGCTACCTATGAGGGGCAAGGGAAGTAAGGGAGAAGTGACAGCAGGGACAGCCAGAACACTTGCAGTGCGGTTCAGCGAGGGTTTGTAGGTTTATGAAGGGCAAAGTCTAGGGTGACAGGACATCTGTGCCTATAGGCTTCTGTGAGGTAAATCCGGGCCTTGTTGCTATAGTAATGCATGCTAGGATACTTGCCAAACATGCGTTACCATAGCAATCATATGGTGCGGTGCTTTGCTGGCATCAGTACTGGTGCTTGCACACGACAATAATCCTGCCGGAATGTGCTTCAGACCATTTGTGAACTGTGAATGAGGCTATCTTTTAATTTTATTTTTTTTAAGGAACATAGGGACAAGATTTATCAGAACCCGTGCAAGGAAAATTGGAGCAATGTCGGGTAAAAAAAAAGTTCACAAGCAAATGCTCAGGGCAGCTAATCAATAACTGGATGTCTGCTCTGTTTTCACACTCGTTTTATTGTAGTTTTTCTTGCACAGGTTTTGATAAATCAGCCCCATACATACACTTGTATTACATTTCTAGTCTAACATTACACATACCCAGGGGCGTAGCTACAACTCACTGGGCCCCATAGTATTTTTTTTAGCCAGGCCCCCCCTCCCCCCAGCCAAACAACCCCCTCCTTGCCAGTGGTTTCCCTTTGATGGTGCTAACAGCCTACTACTAATGATGTCTATAATGTTGTTAGTCTTTCTCTAGCATAATGTGGCTAAAATGTGTGGGCAGCATGGTGCCATAGTGGATAGCGCTCTTGTATTGCAGTACTGGGTCCCGGTTCAAATCCCAGCTAGGGAACTATCTACATGGAGTTTGTATGTTATCCCCATGTCTGCATGGGTTTCCGCCAGGCACTCCAGTTCCTCACACATCCCAAACATGTAGATAACTTAATTGGCTTTCCCCTAAAATTGGCCCTAGACTACGATGGTAGGATTAGATTTTGCGCTTCTCTAATGGCAGCCAGTGACATGATTATGTAATCTTTAAAGTGCTGCAGAAGATGTCAGTGCTAAATAAATAATAATAATAATAATGTGGTAGGACATAACACTATGACTATGGTAGGAATATACTGTGAGCTCCTCTGAGGACAGTAAGTGACATGACTATGTACTCTGTGAAGTGCTGCAGAAGTTGTCAGGGCCATATAAATACATAATAAAAATAATATGGAGGGACATTAGACTATGACAGGATTAGATTGTGAGCTCCTCTGAGGACAGTCAGTGACTTGACTATGTACTTTGTAAGGTGCTGCAGAAGATGTCAGTTCTATATAACTCCTACCTAATAAAAGGCAAGTGTCCCTGCGTCCCATGTCCGTCCGTCAGTGCTTTTTGTGCACTGCGCATGTGCAGAGCCGGAGGAGGACGGGGCCAGAAGGGGCGGGCGTGTGTGCATCGCGCATGGCGGTCGCGCGCATTAGGGACAGACCTAGCCTGTTTTTAAACAGGCTAAGTCACTAGTCATCAAGTTTGCTGATGATACCACCATCGTAGGCCTCGTAACCAAGGACAATGAGCAGGTCTATCGGCAGCAAGTCGACAACATCTGCCTATGGTGCAAGGAAAACAATCGGATCCTTAACACGGCCAAAACCGTGGAGATGATCATAGATTTCAGGAAGCATGCACCAACACCGCCTCCTATCTTCATCGACGGCACTGAGGTCGTAAGGGTACCCTGCGCCCGCCTCCTCGGAACCCACATCTCCAGCGACCTGTGCTGGAACGCCCACACTGTCACCTTACAGAGGAAGGCACAACAAAGATTTTTCTTCCTACGTCAACTGAGAAAGTTTGGGATGGCCCAGGAACTTATGTCTAACTTCTATACTGCCACCATAGAATCTGTTATCTGCTCATCCATACTGGTATGGTACGCTGGCTCCTCGTACAGCGACAGATACAAGCTACAGAGATTCATCAGGTCAGCAGAGAGAATCATACGGAAACCCCTCCCCCCGCTTGACTGCCTCTTCTACTCCAGACTGCGTTCCAGAGCTCAAAGAATTGCAAGTGATCCCTCACATCCAGGCCACCGCTACTTTAGCCGGCTCCCACTGGGGAAGAGACTTCGGGTCATATCCACCAAGACAGCTAGGCACAAGAACGCTTTCTTCCCCTCGGCTGTCATCCTTCTGAACTCTATTAAATGGCTCCCACCCTAGGCCTGCAGTCAGATCAACTGCTCTGCTAGAACGGAAACCCCAGCCTCCAGCATTACAGTGTTTAGCCGCTCAGCTCTGTACGGACAAAAATGATTTGTTTATGTTTATTATGTCTGTTCTGTCTTAGTCTATAGTTCTTAATCTGTCATAGCAATTTGTCTTCCCTCCTGAGCTGTATTTACATCTTCTGTGCCAACCCCAATTCCGGGCACAACTTGGGTCGTGCTTGGCGAATAAAACTTATTCTGATTCTGACATAATAATATGGTAGGACATTAGACTATGACTATGGTAGAATTAGATTGTGAGCTCCTCTGAGGATAGTCTGTGAAATGACTATGTACTCTGTAATGTGCTGCAGAAGATTGTCTACGCGCAATTGTGGAAAACTGTCACGCATGTATGCAGTAGAAACAGTACAAACAGAGCTTGTACATACATGCTGGATTTTTTTTGGGACATGCTAATTTGCACTGCGCAGCTAGTAATGGTGAAATGGAGGAAAATGTAAGAAATGCAGTCTGATGGAAAGTGAAATATACATTTGCCCCTCAGCTGAAAGAGCTGTTCCTCACCACATGCAGCATTGTGTATGGGGAACTCTTTTCTGGTGGGCTACAGCCATGTGTCAGATCTGTGAGCAAATACACCTCTGATCAGGTTACAAGTTTTGTCCCCTTTCTAATAGAAGTTAACATTGCAACCCTATCCCCCTCTATACTTACTCTCTACTTGCAGACAGTAGCCAGAGTAGCAGCATCAGCAGCGCTGCTCTCTCAACTCACATGGAACAACGAGGTTGCACTCACTCCACTGGCACTATATGTCACACACAGGCTGTCTCAGGGAATGCTCTGTGCACACCACCACCAGCAGCTCCTCCTCCCTGGCCGGAACTACAGATTAATTGTTGGGCCAGCCAGGGAGGCATCTATGTACAGCAGACTGGTGAGAAAATAGTCCCCTCTCACCTGCCTGCTGCTGCTTCAAGATTTTTGTGAGGATCATTGGGAAAGGGGGCTTTGGGGAGGGTGGAGGATGCTTTCTTCCAGCTCTGATAATAAACTAAATTTTATAATAAAAAAAAAAGTTTCCTGCTACCGGGATGGGGCCACCTAGTGGCCTGGGGCCCCATAGCAACTGCTATGCCTGCTATCCCTATTCCTACACCACTGCACATACCCTCAAGATTCCATGAGAAAAAGATAATTTCATTTTATTGGATCCTCCTGTTACAGAGAAATTGCATGTAAACTCCTAAAATATATACAACCGTTAGAAGATTTCCACTACCTATATGATTGTAGTACTGGAGTAACTGCAAAAGTCCTTCGCAACCATCTACTGGACAAAGTGAGATTAACCATTCCCATGCTGTCTATGCTGTGAAGATACGAGATGTGCAGCACCTGAAACTACGGATACTGGAAGCCTGTGCTAGCATTTCTCCTGCGGTGTTGCTATCAGTGTGTGAAGAGAAGAGGGTTGGATTGACGATCCAACACAATGGGCAGCACATTGAACACATTTTATAAGTGGTCAGAAACTTGTAAATAACTCATGAAAGAATAAAGTTACGTTAAAACCAAGCACACCATTGTTTTTCTTGTGAAATTCCCAATGAGTTTGATGTGTCAGATGACCCACTTCCTATTGAAAAAAAAGTTGGATTCAAAATGGCCGACTTCAAAATGGCCGCCATAGTCACCACCCATCTTGAAAAGTTTCCCCCTTCACATATACTAATGTGCCACAAACGGGAAGTTACTATCACCAACCATTGCCATTTTATTAAGGTGTATCCATATAAATGGCCCACTGGCTTTAAATCGCCAGTTTTAGGCAAAGTTTACAAACAAAAAACATGGCCGCTAACCAGGAAGTGATGTTTGTGTATCTATATATATATATCATGTAAGGGCCTGTACACACTGCTGCGCTTTTCAAATCGCATGCGTTTTTTAATCGCAAGGTCTTTTGAAAAATCATGAAAATCGTAAGGCCTGTACACACTCTCATGAAGTCTTGCGATTTAAAAATCGCATGCGATTTTAAAAACGCAGCGCAAGCGCAGCAGTGTGTGCAGGCCCTTACAGTATACTACAAGTTTTTATTACATAGTGACCTCCAGTCAGGGATTCTCAGTTTCTCAGCATGGGAAGCTCCCTTCCCCCCCAGACAAGCTGAAATTGAGAGCAGAGAGCTGTCTGTGACTAATAAACAAAGCACACACACACAGAGCCTGCAGGAGGCGTGGAGGGGGCATGCATAACTTCTCCCTGTCACAGCAGAGGCAGTGCATTCCCCTCGGGCTCGACATTCCTCTCTGGCTCGACAAGGCGTGACAAAGAAAAGAAGATTAGATATATTACACAGACGGTGCAACTAGAAAAGGCTGCAGTAAGCCAGACCACATTAGAACAGGTATAGGAACTTATAGGATAGAAGAAATAAGGCTGAACATTTTGTTACAGAGTCTCTTTAACAGTGTCAGATATGAGCACAGCCCTGTGTCCTGCTGTGTGAATGCTTCACTTTCCCCATAATTAGCAATGTCGACTGTCCTCATTATTATCTGTATCTAAACTGCTCCTGATCGAACCCAGTTGTCGATCGGAAGCAGATCAGACATTTAGGAAATAATTTCAGATCCTGTCAGTCCAACGGAAAATTGCATTATGTGTACCCAGCATGATGTCCTACCATATTATTATACTGTATTGTGCGTGGCTGAGGGAGATCTTTCAGGAATCCCCCCACCCTAAAAATCCTGGGATTGCCCCTGATCCTCCCATTGTACAATGCAACCTCTACGTTGTTGACCCAGCAGGAGGAGGGATAAGGAGCTGGGAGGGAGCCTGTTATGACAATCTCTATACTTCTGACTGTGTTATCTGCTGATGATGACCACAGATGATAAGCAATCCAGCAAAACTAAGAAGCGTTGTGCATATCTTTCAGATTTCTGAAATGAGAAAAGGAAACATATTTTAAGATTTTTTTTTTTTGGGGGGGGGGGGGGGGAGCATAAAGTCATATACACTATGAAGAATCCATGAGCAAAAAGACAGCTTCATATTACAAATCATATTGATACCTTCTGTCATTATTTTATTTCTTAATATTAGTATTTGGAGATAAGCAAATCAGTCATTTAGAGGTTTGACACAGGGGCGTCTGTGTCATTAGGCAACTCTAAATTTTTGCCTATGGCGCAGTTGGTGGCAGTGGGCGCTCTGTGCGTGTGTTTATTTATTTTTTTTTCTTTCAGCCAGCCAGGTCGGCGCCGGCGGTGACAGGCAGCTCAGCCTGTGCCCGGCGCCGCCTACTGGTCCGCCCCCTTCTCCGTTCAGAGCCTCCGAGCAGCACGCACGTTAGTTTATATGTGCAGTGCGTGCTGCCGCCTACTGGTCCGCCCCCTCTCCTTCTCTGTGCTGACTGGTGCTGAGCGTGCGATCGCTGCACGCTGATTTACATACCGGCGCCGCCCCTAACTCCGCCCCCCGCCTGTCACACGTGGTTGAAGTGACGCACCAGGGTGGCTGGCTTGGCTACACAAGTGCAGAGGTGACACCGGCTCACAGTGAGTGCCCTCTGCCTCTGCTGCTCGCAGGCTCAGCTCTTGATAATTTTTTTATATGCCCCCCTGGCTGGCCCTGATTGCCATCCCCCCCTCCCTCCCACGCTCACCCCTATATATCCCTTTACAGGCAGTGGCTCCTATAAATAAATATGACAGGCAACGACAAAAAAAAAAAAATGACAGCTGGGACAGACAAGACCGTTGCTGTTTAGTGGTTGTATTTCCTGGTGAACGCTGGCCACATTATGATTATTTCCTGGTGAACGCTGGCAACATTATGATTATTTCCTGGTGAACGCTGGCCACATTACGATTATTTCCTGGGGAACGCTGGCCACATTACGATTATTTCCTGGGGAACGCTGGCCACATTACGATTATTTCCTGGGTAACGCTGGCCACATTACGATTATTTTCTGGTGAACGCTGGCCACATTAGGATTATTTCCTGGGGAACGCTCGCCACATTACGATTATTTTCTGGTGAACGCTGGCCACATTACGATTATTTTCTGGTGAACGCTGGTGTCACGGACGATTGCGGGGACGCAGGCGCGTCCTGGAACCGCCCGTGAAGAAAAGAACGATCGCACTCGATTCCTGCATCGATTGCGCCTCAGATCAATAAAACCAAGATCTGATGTGCAGTATCCCTCTGCTTAGGAACAGCTGGGAAATCTGTCTTAGCTGAAATGACAGCCTGGGGGGAAGGTGTTAATTAGCTTGGACATATTCCCTGTGGAAGGCACAATTTCCCTTTTGGCTCTGGGAACCAGGTGACACTTAGCTGATCTCATGGAGATGTTAATTAACCAAAGGATGCCTAGGTGCAGCCAAGCAGGCTACGAATCCACGGGAGGTCTGGACACTCTGCTCTCTGCTAAAGATCAAAGGAAAGTCAGCTGTTAGCAGCTAGAACACAACCTCAGTCTCATGGCATAATCCATAACTTCCCAGATCTGTCATATTTCTGGGGTTCCTGAGATGGCAGCTTCGCCAAACGTGGGGGAAGTGTAGCATGAGCCCCGGTGCTGGTTCTGAGGAAGTTTCAGAACATTCTGAGGTAAGGACTGCCAGTTAGGCAGTTTGAAAATGCCCTGATGATACCACAGGGGTCCCACCCCTCATGTCTGGTATCAGGGCGCTGGGTAAATCGAGACAGATCTGAAAATGTTAATAAATCTGCCCTGACCTGTACGGTTCTGTGAGATAGAGCCCATATATGGGTAGATATGATTTCTAGCCCCAGTACAAGGGGAGGGCTCATCTCATCTTTGAAGGGGGTGTATGGCTCCCCGCCCTCACTCCCTCCTACTGAAGCAGGGGCATAAGAATGGCTGAGGACCCAAACTCAGTGTCCTCCACACTGAACCATCTTGCACTCATCAGATGCCAGCTTGAGGATATGCTGGCATCCACCTGGTCTGAACTCTGGACTTTGAAACCAAGAACTTTATGATTCTTCCCACAATAAGGACATCTTTCCAGGAACTAAGTATTTTTCTCCCTTCTTTTATTTTTCATACTGGCTATTACTGTCTTAATAATTGTGATTTTTAATAATTGTCTGTATATATTAATTATTTATATTGCGTGAATAAACGACTTTCTCCAAGTCATTCACTTTCCGCTACCCTGCTTATCAGCACACACAGAACTGATCCCGGGTCTCTGAAGATACGCTACTGTTTGTTTGTTGTTGGCTAGACAGAATAACGTGTGTTTAACCGTTTTATTCACAGGATTAGTCAGTCAGTTAGTGGGCTCCACGGTCCCATGATAACCGCGGTGGTGGCAGTTTACTCTGAACCAGTAGGTGAAGTTGTAATCGCCCGTGTCTCACAGGCTCCCTTCTGAGTTGTCCGTGGCCAATTCTTAACGGTTCCTGCGCATTGACTGCGACCAGAGTTCGCACGATCCGTGCGCTGGCACCGTTTAGAAGGCTAAGTGCGGTCAGCCACAAGGGCTCCATGTGACAGTGGTGGCAGCGGTGGGATCTGTGTTGTGCTGAAAGTATCTGCGATAGCGCTAGCGCTATCGAGAAACGAACTAATTCGTTGGTGTAGCTGGAAGGCAATATATTTTTTATATATACAGAGAGACTGTGTAGCCAGTACCCCTCCCCAAAAGTTTTATTTTATTTGGCGTGGAAATGTCCGGGAACTACAAGAAAATGTGCCTGGCGGACCTGCAAAATCTTTGCCAAGAGAGAGGCATTGATGTCGGCCGCAAGAAACAAGGGGACCTGGTAACGGAATTGTTTCAATGGGATACCCAGCAACTGCAGGAGCTGGATGTGTCTGCTGAGGTAGACGCTGACCCATCGGACACAAGGCAAGGGGAACCAGAGACTGAGACTCCTGACCGTACAGAGGTTGTGCATCCTGAGGGCCCTGCATCAACAGTTACGCAGGAGAATGTCAGTGTGGACCCCAATCCCAGAGTTTCTGAAAGTACTCGCCTGGAACCGGCCAGTACTGGACTGTCCGTTTGTACTGATCCGCTAATGCAGCAGGCATTACAAAAGCTGATGGACACTGACCTGGACAAGTACCTGCAGTACATGTGTGAGGAGCGCCAAATGCGGGAGGAACGGGAGCGGCAAGCCGCTGCTGCTGCAGCCGCTGAGCGAGAACGGGAGCGCCAACGACAGCATGAGCTAAACATGGCAAAAGTGCAACAGGCCAGCCGGAGTTCACCGCCCAGCCTCCCTGCTGAAGGAGCTGCACCACCCGTAAGTGCAAAATTTAAATTTGCTAATATTGAAAAAGACACAGACATTGACTTGTTTTTGCGGTCTTTTGAAAAAGCATGCCGTCAGTATCGTCTGTCCCAAGACCAGTGGGCCAGACATCTGACACCTTTGCTGCGCTACAAAGCGCTTGATGCCTTCGCAGAATTGCCTGCGGAGAAGGATAATGATTATGCTGCTATAAAAGACGCTATCATTACTAAGTACCAGCTGACGCCAGAAGCCTATCGGAAAAAGTTCAGGGCCTGGCAGAAAAAGCCTTCTGATTCGTACCGAGATGTGGCCAGCAGCTTGCTCACCACACTCCGCCAGTGGACGCTAGGCCTCACCAAAGGGTCTTATGGCGTCCTGGAGGACTTGATAGTCCTCGAACAATTTCTGAACATTTGCCCTGCTGATGTACGACAGTTTGTGTTAGAACGCAGGCCGGCTTCAGCCACTGTCGCTGCAGACCTTGCTGAGACTTTTGCAACTACCCGGGTGGCTGATACCCGCAGAACTGTCCCATCCAGCTGGAGAGGAGGTCAGCCCAATACCTCGGCAGACCCTCCTGCCCCTGTGAGCCGTCCGCCACAGAGGCCACCCAGCGCAGCTGCTGCACCCAGGCCTGCAGCGCCTGGAGAGGTCACCTGTCACTACTGCCGCCAGCCCGGACACATGAAATTCGACTGTCCGGAGCGGAGACAGACACCACCAGCACCTGGATCCTCTGCATCACCTGCACCTCACCCACAGCAGAGGCAACCCGCCAGCGAACCACAGCCTGGATCATCAGATTTTGTCCTGTTTGCCCGCGGAAAGGAAATCCGCGACCGAACCGACCAGCAGCAACTTGTTATAGTGAACGGCAAAGTTGTCACCGGATTTCGAGACACCGGAGCTGACATCACGTTAGTTCACTCACACCTTGTGCCAAAGGAGAGCATCAGCTCCAGCCGATCCCTTGCCCTTACTGGAGTAGAGGGCACCCTTTTTCACATAGCCCACGCGACAGTGAAGCTGGATTGGGGATTAGGGATCCGCGAAAGGGTTGTTGGGGTTATGAAGGATCTCCCAGTCCCTGTGTTGCTGGGGACTGATTTGGGCAAGCTTGTGTCCTACTATGAACCTGCCACGACCGCCTTGTCGCTCACGGAAGGAGACGGACTCTCCACCCACCACCAGGTACTTTATACACTTGGGGGAGCACCAGGGGGAGGCGGGTTGAATGTGCCCAGTTCAAGGGTACCAGGTTCAATAGTGCCTGCTTCAAAGGCACCTGAGTTTACTGTACAACCTGTCTGTAATGAAAAAATGTCTATACCTGTCAATGTCATTACTGCATGCAATGATGATTTGAGTAATGTCCGTCTGTGCCATTCTGACAGTGTACCTGTGCTAGCAGTACCGCGCAGCTGCACTGCTCAGAACCCGAGCTCAGAACAGGTGGAGGGGGTTCCGGCCTCCTCCCCCTCCTCTGACCGCAGGGATGAGACCTTTCAGCCGCTGGCCTCGTGTGACATGAGCCAGTTGGCTGAAACTGACAGCGCCGTATTCTCAGCCGCACTACAAAGTGACCCAAGCCTGGAGGTGCTCAGGCAGCAAGCCGCTGAGCCCCTCGCGGACGGGGCCGCTTTCAAGGTGTACTGGGAAGGTGGGAGACTGTACAGTGAGTCTGTACAGCCCCCTACAGGTAGATCCCACGCGAATACCAAGTGGCTTGTGGTCCCGAGTGCGTTCAGGGGACATGTGCTGAAATCCGCACATGGTAATCCTCTGACAGGGCACTCGGGTGTCCGCAAGACACTCGCCGGTATTCGGAACCAGTTTTATTGGCCCCGGATGAACAGGGATGTAGCAAACTACTGCGGGGCATGTGCCGTCTGTCAGGAGCTGGGAAGGTCCAGGGATTCCCGTGGGGTTCCCTTAGGTCCACAGCCACTCAGCAGGGGAACCCTGCGTGGGCTGGCTGTTGACCTAACCAACCCACTGCCCGTTGTCAGCAGTCCCGGCAGACACCACGTCCGACTGCAGTGGCGCAAACGCCCTGTCCAGAACGGTCCATGTTGGGTCAACCCTGAGGGTAGCAGACCGCGACCGGTCCAGGGGAACCGAGCCACAGGCTCCAATAGGTTTTCCCGCCGTACCGGCAACTCGAGGCCCGTCAGCCAGGTTAGCGGCGCCGCCACACATCTTGCGGATGAATGGCTAAGCCACGGACAAGGGGGAGGGCTGTCACGGACGATTGCGGGGACGCAGGCGCGTCCTGGAACCGCCCGTGAAGAAAAGAACGATCGCACTCGATTCCTGCATCGATTGCGCCTCAGATCAATAAAACCAAGATCTGATGTGCAGTATCCCTCTGCTTAGGAACAGCTGGGAAATCTGTCTTAGCTGAAATGACAGCCTGGGGGGAAGGTGTTAATTAGCTTGGACATATTCCCTGTGGAAGGCACAATTTCCCTTTTGGCTCTGGGAACCAGGTGACACTTAGCTGATCTCATGGAGATGTTAATTAACCAAAGGATGCCTAGGTGCAGCCAAGCAGGCTACGAATCCACGGGAGGTCTGGACACTCTGCTCTCTGCTAAAGATCAAAGGAAAGTCAGCTGTTAGCAGCTAGAACACAACCTCAGTCTCATGGCATAATCCATAACTTCCCAGATCTGTCATATTTCTGGGGTTCCTGAGATGGCAGCTTCGCCAAACATGGGGGAAGTGTAGCATGAGCCCCGGTGCTGGTTCTGAGGAAGTTTCAGAACATTCTGAGGTAAGGACTGCCAGTTAGGCAGTTTGAAAATGCCCTGATGATACCACAGGGGTCCCACCCCTTATGTCTGGTATCAGGGCGCTGGGTAAATCGAGACAGATCTGAAAATGTTAATAAATCTGCCCTGACCTGTACGGTTCTGTAAGATAGAGCCCATATATGGGTAGATATGATTTCTAGCCCCAGTACAAGGGGAGGGCTCATCTCATCTTTGAAGGGGGTGTATGGCTCCCCGCCCTCACTCCCTCCTACTGAAGCAGGGGCATAAGAATGGCTGAGGACCCAAACTCAGTGTCCTCCACACTGAACCATCTTGCACTCATCAGATGCCAGCTTGAGGATATGCTGGCATCCACCTGGTCTGAACTCTGGACTTTGAAACCAAGAACTTTATGATTCTTCCCACAATAAGGACATCTTTCCAGGAACTAAGTATTTTTCTCCCTTCTTTTATTTTTCATACTGGCTATTACTGTCTTAATAATTGTGATTTTTAATAATTGTCTGTATATATTAATTATTTATATTGCGTGAATAAACGACTTTCTCCAAGTCATTCACTTTCCGCTACCCTGCTTATCAGCACACACAGAACTGATCCCGGGTCTCTGAAGATACGCTACTGTTTGTTTGTTGTTGGCTAGACAGAATAACGTGTGTTTAACCGTTTTATTCGCAGGATTAGTCAGTCAGTCAGTGGGCTCCACGGTCCCATGATAACCGCGGTGGTGGCAGTTTACTCTGAACCAGTAGGTGAAGTTGTAATCGCCCGTGTCTCACAGGCTCCCTTCTGAGTTGTCTGCGGCCAATTCTTAACGGTTCCTGCGCATTGACTGCGACCAGAGTTCGCACGATCCGTGCGCTGGCACCGTTTAGAAGGCTAAGTGCGGTCAGCCACAAGGGCTCCATGTGCAGCTGGTCACATTCCGATTATTTCCTGGGGAATGCTGGCCACATTACGATTATTTCCTGGGGAACGCTGGCCACATTACGATTATTTTCTGGTGAACGCTGCCGCATTATGATTATTTCCTGGTGAACGCTGGCCACATTATGATTATTTCCTGGGGAACGATGGCCACATTATGATTATTTTCTGGTGAATGCTGGCCACATTACAATTATTTCCTGGGGAACGCTGGTCACATTACGATTATTTTCTGGTGAACGCTGCCGCATTATGATTATTTCCTGGTGAATGCTGGCCACATTACGGTTATTTCCTGGTGAACGCTGGACAGATTACGATTATTTTCTGGTGAACGCTGCCGCATTACGATTATTTTCTGATGAATGCTGCCCACATTACGATTATTTTATGGTGAATCATTGCTGCGTTATAATTATTTTATGGTGAATCATTGCTGCGTTATGGTTATTTTCTGGTGAAAGATTGCCGCATTATGATTATTTTAAGTGAATCATTGCTGCGTTATGATTATTTTCATCAGGAGGGCACCACATGGGGGAGGGGGGCGCCACAGGTTTTCTCGCCTGGAGTGACAAAATGGCTAGAGACGCCCCTGGTTTGACATATCAGAATAGTAGTCAGGAAGTGCATTTGATTTGCCCAATTCCAAGCTGAATACAATTTGCATTATATCTGCATGCAAGTTGGAATTATTAGCACCTCATTAACCATCTCTAGTCTCATTCGTGGCATATTCCACCTGCTCTGGCCAAAATAGGACAATCAGAGACAATAAAAATAGTAACAGGCAGACAATACACAGGTAAATGAAGGATAGATTTAAACCAAATTCTAAGGCCAAGGCGTAGTGCAAAGAGTTCATCTATAGCCTAACAGCCTTTGGCCCAATCCAATTCACTTTTTCACCTAAGTTTTCTCCTAGGTGATATTTTTGCATCTTATCAAACATGCCTTTTAAGCCCCCAGCAAGCAAGAAAATATTTAGAAATATTGACAGTACTTTTTCACCTACTCTTTGGTACTTTTTAAATTGCAGAGTGCTGAAAAGTTATCTTAAACAGGGATGAAAAATTCTCTCCTAGGAGAAAACTTAGGAGAAAAAGTGAATTGGATCAGGTGTGTTGTCTCCTTTGGAATCTGTAATCCATTGATAGTTGTTTTTGCATGTTTCTGAAAATCATAAGTATCACTGGAGTCCAAAAACAGCACAACAGCAAATATAGCATGCTAAATCCTGAATCTAGATTGGTGAGTGTGCATATCTGCACTCACCTCCACCCTCACTGCCAAATGTCGCTTTGTGAAATAATTATTTAAGCAAATACAATGTAATGCTATGCTTTCCTTCGGTGCATTCGTTTCCCCCTGTGATCCTGTCCAGCATCAATATGATTGTCATGTCCCCCATCCCTCTAGCTTTGACAATGCCTGTATTGAAGCTTGGTCATGTCAATAAAGCTATCTTTGATTTGATTTGATTGTAACACAGGAGTAACTGAACAAAAGTCTTTTGCCACCATCTACTGGACAAAATTGGATTAACCATTCCCATGAAAGCATAATAACATTTTTAAAGAAAGAAATGAAAAGAAAAATATGATCGTTGAAAAGTCACAAGCCTGTCTCAAAGTTGGTTTAGGGAAAGAGTAGTCTTTACTCATAAAATTCCAACCCATCTGTCCACCCATCATCGTCCATCAATTTAATAAATTATAAGTGGATAAACATATGCATTTATCCCAGAACCAAAAGAAAGAAACCAATTATAGAAGCCATGCAATTATTTTGAAGAAATTGACCTGTGTAGGTTCAGGAAGTATTCTGACACAGCTCTGCTCTCTGTTTGGTTCTGGGAGCATTAAACCGTGGAGCTCAAAAGGATTAAAGGCCCTATAACCAGATAAAACCTAACTTTTAATTGTATGATTAAAATGAGAGGAGGACTCAATATCGTGTATATAGTGTAAGTGGTATATTTATTCATACTTATGATTAGGCTGGGGTGATGAAGTGTGTGATAAATAGTTCTCTGCTTCTGATCATCATTGACAAGAAAGACAGGGGTCTTTCCAGAACCCTAGTGCCTTTAAATGACATGTTAATATCACATACTATGAGGGAAAGAAGTATTTGATCCTCTGCTGATTTTGCTCATTTGCTCTCTGACCAAGAAATGGCCAGTCTATTATAGTGATGATAGGCTTATTGTTGCTGCGAGAGACCGAATAACAAATACCCTCAAAAACCCAGTGCCCCAAAGTCAAAGGTTGGTGTGCATTTTGGTGAGTGAAATAAGTATTTGATCCCTTATCACCCAGCAAGATGTCAGGCTTCCAGGTTTCTTCACTGTAAGGTATTGCTCCAAATCCCAGCTTCTTACAGAACCCGTATAAAATACACCTGTCCACAGAAGCAATCAATAAGATTCCAAACTAGCCACTATGACCAAGACCAAAAATTTCTCCATCGTTGTCAGGGACAAGATTGTAGACCTGCACAAGGAAGGACTGGGCTACAAGATTACTGCCATGCAGCTTGATGAGAAGGTGAAAATGGTGCGATAATTAGCAAATGGAAGAAACCAAAAATAACTGTCAATCTCCCTCAATCTGGGGCTCCATGCAGGATCTCACCTTGCGGTGTCTCAATGATCATGAGAACGGTAACAAAGCAGCCCAGAACTACATGGGGGAATTTGTCAATAATCTCAGGGCAGCCGGGATCATAGTCACCAAGAAAACAATTGGTAACACACTACACCACAAAGAACTCAAATCTTTTAGAGCCCGCAATGTCGCCCTGTCCCATCTGCAGTTTGCCAATGCACATCTGAATGATCCAGAGGAGAATTAAGTGAAAGTGTTGGAGCCAGATAAGACCAAAATTGCTCTCTCTGGCATGAACTCAACTTGCCATGTTTGGAGAAGGAGGAATTCTGACCCAAGGAACACAAGCCGAACACAAGCCACTTTATCAAACATGGAGGTGGACACATTATGATTTGGTGGTGGTTTTCTGCTAAGCGGACAAAACACCTTCACCTTATCAAAGGGACAAAGAACCAACAATCTTAGGTGAGCATCTCCTTTCCTTAGCCAAGGAATTGAAGATGGGTTATGTATGGGTATTCCAGCACGACAATGACCCAAAACATATGGCCAAGACAACTTAGGAGTGGTTCATGAAGTCCTAGAGTTGCCTAGCTGGTCTCCAGACTTTAATCCAAAATAAAATCTGTGGAGGAAGCTGAAGGTGCTCCCAACTCACCAGTGGTGTACTAATACATACACCTACACGTGTGTATTTTATGTAAGATATTACATAACAGTAATCAAAAAAGGTTGCGTAATGAATGTGATGTGCCACTCAACTATATATACACCACCACGCATTTGATGCCCTCCAGGCTTCTTAAATATAAACCGAGCAGTGAAGATATCTTTCCTATGTGCAAATCTCCCTCCCCAACTTTCTTCTGTTTAGTGTGGGATTGTCCATTAGTCACTGGGTACTGATCTCAGATAGTCCATTTGTTTCCCTTTATAAGCATTATAAGAAGCAAAGTCAATGGAAACTAACAATGTATAACAAGACACACATATATAATACACCATCAAAAAGGAAGCTACAGTATACAAATTATTCATGAGTATCATCGAACATTTTTACAGAGCATGATATTATCATGCATCAGCACATCTAATCTGAGTCTAATCACTAACTGAAAGCTAAAGAAGAATAACATAGCTTCCTGTATGCCTACTAAATATTATAAGTATGCTAACATCAACGTAGTTAAACAATAGTAATCTAAGCATATGAGATATGGATTAGAAATGCCATTATAGAATATTGCGGACATTCCATGGGCTTGATTCACTAAGACAAATAGCATGCCTTATAAAAGTAAGAACGCCTTATCAAAGTTAACGTGCCTTATCAGAGTAGCATAGCAAACTTATGCCTGCTAATTGGCAATGACGAGAGCTCCACTTGTCCTGCCCTGAGCCCCTGCGGGTTCGTAGCGCTCGCTATGCACCCCACTGCAGCCCAATGAAAGTCTAAGTTCATACCGACGTGGTGCAGTGCAATGCAGCGGAAGTGATGTTTTCACAGCATCCCCAATGCAAGGACAGATCTACGTTACCGCGCAGTGCTGTGTCGATGAGCAGCGGACCAGAAGTCCTGTAAGTCTATTGCAATGCAGGGTGTTTTTAAAAACGTATGCAGTGGTGTTGCGACGCGCATGCGCCGAAGCATATATTTACAATATGCTTCCGTGCACTTCCATATTTCCAAAACAGGCAGTGAGTGCAAGCGAGCATCACTTCCTGTTTGGCTGTCAGCCAGAAATGGATTACCACGTACTAATGTGGTAATCCCTGAAGGCCAGTACTGTAATTAAGGAGCTTGGGGCCCCGGTATGAGTTTTACATGGGGCTCCAAGCACTCTATTGATATAGAGCCCCAAAACGTAGCAAGGATAGCTGCAGTTTCAGAGAGGTGTAATCAGAGTAAAGGTGGCCATACACTGGTCGATTTGCCATCAGATCGACAAAAAGATAGATCCCTCTCTGATCAAATCTGATCAGAGAGGGATCGTATGGCTGCCTTTACTGCAAACAGATTGTGAATCGATTTCAGCATGAAATCGATTCATCATCTGTGAAGCTGCCACTGCTGCCACCCCCCGGGCCCCCGCATACATTACCTGATCCGGCCGGCGCGTGTCCCCCGGTCTCCGCTGTCTGCCTCTCCACTCCGGGCTCCAGCTTCACTGTACTTCCTGTCCAGGGAAGTTTAAACAGTAGAAGGCGCTCTACTGTTTAAACTTCCTGCCGGGACAGGAAGAAGTGAAGCCTGCCGGACTCGAAGCCCAGCGCGGAGAAGAAGCAGCGAGGACGCGTCGGCCGGATCAGGTAATGTATTGCCGCTAGCATCGGTCGTCGGGCATTCGAACGCCGCTATCGATGCACTCCGACCCGCCAGCGATCGAGCGAAATCTTCCACACAGACAGGAACGACGGGAATCTACGGGAACAATCGATTTCAGACAGAAATTGATTGTTCGGTCAGCATTTGCGCAACGATTTCACAGCCGATTCGATCACAGTGATCGAATTGGCTGTATATCGGTGGGAAAATCGGCAAGTGTATGGGCCCCTTAAGAAAATAGCTGGTAAAGAATTACCACTATTCAATACACATAGAGGTGTTCTTTATGAACATAGCACCAATAAGAAGCTAATAAGATGGATGAAGTAGGGCCCCAATGTGGTCGCAACCTCTGAATCCCCTAGTGCGATGCCACTTCCGAAGGCATATTTTTGGAGGTGCAGTCCCTAGACCGCACCATACTGCTAAAGCCAGCCAGTAGTCTGAAACCAATCCTGATGTAATTTCCTCTCTCTTTTTTTAACTCCTAGAAACTGCACTGTCATATCTAGCTTGCTTATTAAACACATGTGAGCACAGCATAGATAGTACTTCAGCAGCTCACTGAACTGCCCTCAGCCAATCAGTGAAGAGCTGGAATGTGGGAGGAGTGATGACAAGTTTCCATCTTGTCAGCAATGTACCCAATAGAGCAAGACTGACTGAGATAAGATTTATTACAGCAGAAACATTTCTGAATAAATTGGAGTGTGTGCAATGCAGGGTCAGGTTGCAAGCTGCATAATAAACACAGAGCAGTGGGTAAATGGAATTTGATGTTATGGCTGCCGTCCAGCTTTAAAGTCATTCCTAATGCTTTTGCATATGTTTAGGCCAGTTATTTCTAGCAAATTGTCGTGGTGGTGCCCTTTAACCCCTTCCCCAACTTTTACCTTTCTAAACAGTTATCTAATTTCTGTTTAGGAATACAATACTTGTTTTAATTCTGTAATACATGGGACGTACATGGAATATAATACAATCAGGTCCATTAAAGTGAACCCAAGGTGAGAGTGACATGGAGTCTGCAATATCAGGTATTCAGGTAGCAGATGAGGTAATCTGACAATATTGTCAGATCTGACTGCCTGGATTAGCTGCATGCTAGTTTCTGGTGTGTTATTCAGACACTATCGCAGTAAAAGAGATCAGCAGCACTGCCAAGCAACTGGTATTGTTTAAAGGGAGATAAATATGGCAGCCTCTATATCACTCTCACATTGGGTTCCCTTTAAGTCAAGTATGGCAAAAAAGAAAAGAAAAACTCAGATTAATCAGAGTGATGACCTTTGGGCCCTTAGAGGACCTAGACATCAGAATGAGATTCCATGAGGCCTCTGTAGTCATCTTCACACAATAAGATGAAATGCCCCATTTCTTGTGACCCCCCCTCTCATAAAGCCTGTTGAGTGTAATAAGTGAGAAAGATTTAAATACTCCCTTCAAAACTTTCATGTCTATTTGTAGCAAGGCAGGAGGTAGCACATGCAGATGGCCTGCACGCAGTGGCGTGGCTACCACAATGCTGCAGGTGCTCACACAGCCCCGGGTGTAGTCATGGCCAGGGGTGCCACTGTGGTGCTCAGTCACTGTGTTCTTCCACCTGGTACCTTTTTTCATAGTTAAGGTAACATTCGGGAAAATAGCAGCAGGCAGTGCTTGGGACTGTACTACTTCCTTCTTCTCCTTCTTAAAGGATACCCGATGTGACATGATGAGATAGACATGTGTATGTACAGTAGCTAGCACACAAATTACTATGCTGTGTTCCTTTTTCTCTTTCTCTGCCTGAAAGAGTTAAATATCAGGTATGTAAGTGGCTGACTCAGTCCTGACTCAGTCAGGAAGTGACTACAGAGCAGGGCCGGATTTGTACTTTCCAGTGCCCTAGGCCTGCTGTCATCAAGCGCCTTCCCCCCCCCCCCCCCCCCCCACCCAAAAAAAATTATTCTGTCCAACACTCTGACTAGCGATCACTGGTTTGAATAGGCTCATTTCAGGTGTTCTGCTCTGCCCCGCATTCAACAAATAATTTCTGTAATTTGCACTCCTGCCCGAATGTGTACAGCAGCCGATAGTGTTCTGGGCATGCATACTTGAGAAATGACGCTGATGTATGACCGGTATTTGTCAAGAATGCATAACACTGTACTGGCCATGGGCAGGAGCAAGAAATTATAGGGAGCGCGAGTGGCCAGTGCATGCGCTGCTTCTTTGTCCTCTGTTAGACTGGCTGCAGTCAGAGCCACAAACAGGTGGCAGGGCAGTGCAATGGAGAGAAGCCCATACAAAACAGAGAACAGGTAAGTAGCAAACATCCTGTCAGGACCCACTTTGGATGTTCTGTTGTAATTATAGTGGACCTGAACGCAGAACTTCCTCTCTGCTCTAAAAGATACGCAACAACATAACCTTTTAAATAAAAACATTTCTTTGTTACAGTTGGTACAAATCCTGCAATTAATCCGCAGTGTGTCTACTTCCTGCTTTTTTTTTTTTTTTTTAAACACAATTTTTTATTTTATTTTTTCACCAAGTTTAAACAAGGGGTTGAACATTTGTACAGGTCAAAAGATAGATACAAATAACAGGTGTGTATTGCATTTAGCTTCTCATTTGTAAACACTTATCTTTCGAACTGATAAACTTTGGAGTAACATATCCCCTTCCCCCTCCCCCCCCCCACTCCTCCCACCCACCCCCCACTCCTCCCACCCTCCCCCCACCTGTCATCTCTGAGGTTCCAACCACACTGATAAGTTTAGATTAAGAAATCTTGAGCCTACCCAAGGAACCCTGAAGTTGTTCCACAAGATACCATTTGGTGTAAATAAAGTGTCCCATCAGTTCTCTTAGCTGGGTATCATTATGAGAGGTAAGTATATATTGTCTCCATTTTTTGAAAAAGCTTCTGGTCTTTTTGTCCTTGTGGATAATGGCCTCCAACTTGTCCTGTTGAAAAAGATGATTTAGTTCTTCTTTAACGTCCCACACCGTTGGTGTACTGGGGTAAATCCATTTATTGAAGATCACCTTGCGCGCGGCTATGATGATTAGATGAGCCAGTTTGCTCGGGCTTGGTTTTGCCCGGTCGTCTTCCCCTGGACATTGAGATTTGGAGGCAAAGTAATTAAATAAGAGCAATAATGGGGACTGCTCTAGCTGTGCATTACATATTACTTTTACATACCCCAGGACATGTTGCCAAAATCTAGCAATTAACGGGCACTTCCAGAGACAATGGATAAGATCTGCATCCTGCAAGGAGCACTTTGGGCACCTCGGAGAATAATGCGAGGGAGGAGACTGATATTTAATATTGAAAGCATATTTTGCTCTATGTATTAATTTGAGGTGGGACTCTCTCCATGTTTCCCCTGGGATCAATTTATGTACAATTCTATAGCCTTCCAATATCTTTTCCTCTACGTTTTCCTCTGCTATATCCTTGCCCCATCTAGTCAGATTTTTCAATGCTTTCGGTGCTAAATTTATCTCTTGTAGTCTAGTATGAATCTCAGACAAGGATAATTGTTTTATATGTGGAGAGAGGAATTTATCAAAGGAATTTAGGGAGACTATGTTTGAAATATTTGTAAAATTACTCCTAATATATGAACGTAGTTGTCCGTAGTAGAGGAAGTGGTTTTTTGGAATGTTAAATTTAGATCTAATTTCCTGGAAAGACAGGAGTCTTCCCCCTCGCAAATCACAGATCTGTCCCAAACGCTCCACCCCCCTCTCTTGCCAATTCAAAAAACCTCCATGGGCTATGCTTGCTGGGAAACCAGGGTTACCCCACAAGGGCATATATTTTGAAATGTTTTGGGGAACGGAATATATTTTCCTTAGGGCTTTCCATGTCAGGATTGTATCTTTAATTACTCTGCTGTCCTTAAACCTCTGGGGAAGGAATTTCTGGGGAGTATGTAATAGACCTGCCAGTAACCATGGTTCAGTGAATGATGCTTCTAGGGAGTAATTAGAATATATGCTTGTTTTATTTAGCCAGTCTCTCACATATCTAGCCAGGCATGATAGATTATAACGACGTATATCAGGAATTGCTAGGCCCCCCCATTCTTTGGGTAGGATCAGTTTGGAAATGGATATCCTTGCTTTCTTATTTCTCCACAAGAATTTAGAGAATGCTCTATTTAAATCCTGAATATCTGAATGTTTCAAGAGGAGGGGATAGTCTGGAGGGGATATAACAGCCTACCAAAACTGACTGATTTAATTAAGGCGGCCCTGCCCATTAGGTTTATTGGTAAATTTTCCCATCTTGACAGTTGGAGTTTTAGGTCGGCAATTAAGGGGGTATAGTTTAGAGAGTACAGGAGAGCAGGGTTTTTATGAATTTTTATCCCTAAATAATTAATCACTGAGCGAACCTTCACTGGCAGATGCGATAATTTGTGCGTTGGGGCAAGGGTCGATAGGTACATTAATTCGCACTTTGACACATTGACTTTAAAGCCACTCTGGGTACCCACTTCCTCAATCAGTCTTAAGGCCTGTTCTAGATGGGATTCCGGGTCTCTCAAAAATAATAAAATGTCGTCGGCAAACATGGCTTGAGAAACTATTGAGTTTCCAATCTCCATTCCCGGGATTGACTTGTCTAGTGCTCTGGTCAGGGGCTCCAAGGCTAAATTAAACAGCAAAGGGGACAAGGGGCAACCCTGCCTTGTGCCTTTCTCCAGGTGAAAAGTCGCTGACAAGAAACCTGGTATATATATGCGGGCGCATGGATCTATGTGCATAGCATCGATCAAGTTCTTAATAGTGCCTGTTATATTCATTTTGTCCAAGACCCCATCTAGCCAAGACCAGCTAACATTATCGAAGGCCTTTTCGGCATCGATCATTAGTAATGCATAATTTCTACAAGATTTAGGGTAAGACTTGACATAGTCTTGAGTCAGTAGTACTTTACGTATGTTAGATACAGCCGATCGCTGTCGAACGAAGCCCACCTGGTTTGGACTAATCAATTTAGGTAAGAGATCTGCCAGGCGGTTTGCCATTATCTTTGAGAGCAGTTTTAGGTCTTGGTTGATCAACGAGATAGGGCGATAGGATCCTGGATCCAGTGGATCTTTTCCTGGCTTTGGGAGCAACTTGATATATGCCATATTCGCAGATTGGGGGTACCGTCCTTCTTTTAAAATTTTATTAAATAACAGGACTAGATAGGGTGCTAACTCCTGTTTTAATATTTTGTAAAATTCAGGGGTAAGACCGTCTGGGCCCGGGGCCTTCTTATTTGAAAGCTGTTTGATTGTGGATATCACCTCCGTAAGGGTGACTGGCGAGTTTAGTTCCTCTAACTCATTTTCTGATAATGAGGGCAAGGAGACCCGGTCAAGCCATGAGAGCCCTGAGGTGGTTTCGCTGGAGACGTGGGATTTTTTGTATAGTTTCTGGTAGAATTCACAGAAAATTGAGCTAATAGTCTTGGGATCACTGCTCACTTGGCCGGAACTAGAGCGGAGACTAGTGACTACTGTCATCATATGGGGGGGGGGGGTTTGACATTCTTGACAGTAGAGATCCCATTTTATTGCTAAATTTATAAAAATAAAGGTCTCTGTAGGACTTCAAATATCTTTCTCTAAGCTTAAAATTAGTATCTGAGGTCTTTTTTGCTGTCAGCCATTTCAGCCGCGTCTCTGGGGATGGATTAATGAGAAATGCCTTATGTGCGGAGCGTAGTTCCTCCATTGATGACATGTATGCCTCATGGGATTTTTTTTTGTTTCCCGCTACATAGCTAATTATCCTCCCCCGTATTGTGGGCTTAGCTGCTTCCCAGAACAAAAAAATATCTTTTATATGTGTGATATTATTATCCTTATACTCCCACCACCACTGTAATAGGAGTTGGGTGAATCCCTCATCCTCGTAGAGGTAAGAGGGAAATCGCCAGATGATGTCAGAGCCTTTGGGAACTACCGGGGAAAATAGCAGCTGTATCGGCGAGTGATCTGAAATCACTAGATCTAGAATATCCGCAGAAAGTACCTGGGCCATGACTGGGGGTGATACCATGAGATAGTCTAGGCGGGACCAGATATCGTGAGGAGCAGAGTAGAATGTGTGTTCCTCCCCATCCGGATGTAATGATCTCCAACTATCACACAAAGATGTGGAAGCTAAATACTCATTGAGTGTTTGCGATTTGGAGACTGTAAGACTGCTAGGTGGTGTTCTTTTGGACCGGTCTTCACTTGTGTTGCAGATAGCATTAAAGTCGCCCCCCTGTATTATTTTGGTATTGCCCTGCAGGAGAATTTCAGATGTTATTTCTGTGAAAAAAGATTTATCTTCTTCATTTGGTGCATACACATTGAATATTACCAATTCTTCCCCTGCTAGGCGCAATCTGATCCATGACCACCTCCCCCTCGCATCCTTCTTGCTTTCTACAACTTCTCCCTGGAGTGATTTGTGGAGTAATATGAGGACCCCCGATTTACGGCCCTGCGAGGGTGAACCAAAGACTCGTCCCACCCATGATTTTCGCATAAAATTAAACTGCTCAGTAGTTAGGTGGCTTTCCTGAATCAAAGCTATATCGGTTTTTAGTTTTTTTAAGTGGCGTAATACAATCGAGCGTTTCCCAGGTGATCTAACTACTTCCTGCTTTTATGGAAGCAGACATAATTTTAACATCCTGTGCTTTCAAATGAGCTTAGATGTTGTGGCAGTCAGGTGACACAGTGTAGAGATAAATTACAACTTGTGAATAGACACAGAGGAGGGGGAATTAGACAGGCTCTCTAAATACATACATGGTACATTTCTCTGTTTTCCTTCTGTCCTGTGCAAGAGTTCAAAAGTTTAAAGCATCTGAATAACATTTAATTATATTTGCTGAAAAATCCATACATGGTACATTTCTCTGTTTTCCTTCTGTCCTGTGCAAGAGTTCAAGAGTTTAAAGCATCTGAATAACATTTAATTATATTTGCTGAAAAATCTATGCATCTCTTTTGAATGTTGAATGTACATATGGAACATATGGTGGTGTGCTCTAACATATTGACAGTATACAAGAACAAAGTCTGAAGAAGGTTTATTAGCAGAAAGCTTACTCTTTTTCTTTTAAGCCAATAAATGGTATCATCCTGATTCAAAACTCTCTGCTTTTGCTGATGGCTAAGAGGGTACTATGCTCTACTGCTACAGGAAAGTAGAAGGATGCCAAACCATACACACTAGCATAGAGGTAGTAACAGCTCAGGTGTCCTTTAAAGTGACAGTTTAGCAATGAAAGGGAAGCAAACAGCATTTTTATTCAAGCAGTTCTCATAGATGGTAGGAGCTGAAGGACAGAAAATGAGCCAGGAAAGAGTTAACTGAAGCAGACGAGATCACTGCTAGTCTGCTAGCTAGGGGAAAAAAGAGAAACATAAATTAGGGTTAGATACAGTAATTAATGACTGCTGGGGTCAGTGTCAAAGCTGTAAAAGAGGTAAAAGAGGTGAAAGAGGTGAAGATTAGAAACTAGCAAAGCTCGCTGATGTTTGTGAATGCCTGCATTAAAAAATTCAGCGGAGCTTAGTTCTATCTGCTTTGTAATGTAAATCTCTGGTATTTCTCACATCGATCTGTATGTCCATCATACAGATTATCAGGTGACAGTTATGACTGATCCTGATTGTTATAACACACCAGGAAATGTGAGAGAGAGAAGCAGGGATTGGGGGAACTCTGAAATTCAGCTATTAGTGCAGAGCAGGGCGCTGGCTGGCTGCACTGCGGGACCAGAAGAGATTATTTACTTTGACATATGACCTCTTCTCTCTCCAAGTCATGCCACCCTTCTTATCTTATCTGATTTTATCGCCCTAGGCCGTGGCATTTTCTGGCCTTCCCAGAAATCCGGCCCTGCTACAGTGTGACCCTCACTGATAAGAAATTCCCCTTTTTTATCTCTTTCTTGCTCTCAGAAGCCATTTTCTGGTAGCTTATAGTTGGAATTTCTTATCAGTGAGTGTCACACTGTAGTCACTTCCTGTCTGAGTCAGGACTGAGTCAGCCACTTACATACCTGATATTTATCTCTTTCAGGCAGAGAAAGAAAAAAAGGAACACAGCATACTTATTTGTGTGCTAGGCACTGTATATACACGTCTATCTCATCATGTCACACGTCACTTTGGGTATCCTTTAAAACAGAAGGAAATAATTCAGCTATAAGTGAACATTTGTGGTTACCCATAATGCACCACTACGGAATATGCAAATGATCTATTTTAGCCCCTGTAAGCCAAACAAGCATCCAGAACCGCTGGTGTATAGCAAGCCTATAGCTTTAAATATTACACAGCCACACCAACCTCACATGTAGGCAGCCTGATTCTGGATTTTGGCCATCATGAGAACATGGTGGGGATTGATATGGCTGTATGGTATAGTGCTTGGACCAGTACAACAGAGTAATCAACTAGCTCAGGGTGACCCAAACAACTAGGAATGTATAGGGGGATAAGAGAGACCGAACAGCCCTCCTACTAATAAGCAATGGTTGGTGAAATTTGCCTTCTTAAAACTGAAGGAAATTTGCAATAATTCAGCTATAAGTTAAAGAGAACCCAAGGTGGGTTTGAAGAATGTTATCTGCATACAGAGGCTGGATCTGCCTATACAGCCCAGCCTCTGTTGCTATCCCAAACCCCCCTAAGGTCCCCCTGCACTCTGCAATCCCTCATAAATCACAGCAACGCTGCTGACAAACAGCTTGTCAGAGCTGGCTGTGTTTATCTCTATAGTGTCAGTCTGCTGCTCTCCCCGCCTCCTGCAGAACTCCGGTCCCCGCCTGCATCCCTTCCCTCCCTGCTGATTGGAGGGAAGGGATGGGGGCAGGGACCGGAGCTATGCAGGAGGCGGGGGAGCAGCCGAGACTGACACTACAGATGTAAACACAGCCTCACAGCACGGCTGTGATTTATGGGGGATTTCAGAGTGCAGGGGGACCTTAGGGGGGTGGGGATAGCAACAGAGGCTGGGCTGTAAAGGCAGATCCAGCCTCTGTATGCAGATAACATTCTTTAAACACACCTCGGGTTCTCTTTAACATTTGTGGTTACCCATAATGCACCACTACTCAGTGGTGGCTCCAGGATTTTTTTTTAGGGGGTGCTATGCAGGTGCTGGACCAATTTCCTGGGTAGCTGAAGGCCCAAAAAATGGGTGTGGCTACAAGCCGTGGCAGAAAAAAAATTGGGCGTGGTCATGACCGGATGAGGGCGGGGCTAACTAATTTAAAGTGAAGAGTGATATGGAGGCCGCCATATTTATTTCCTTTTAAACAATTCTAGTTGCCTGGCAGCCCTGCTGATCTATTTGGCTGCAGTAGTGAACTGAATTACACCAGAAACAAGCATGCAGCTAATCTTGTCAGTTCTGACAATATTGTCAGAAACCCCTGACCTGCTGCATGCTTGTTCAGGGTCTATGGTTGAAAGAATTAGAGGCAGAGGACCAACACGGCAGCCAGGCAGCTAGTATTACTTAAAAGGAGATAAATATGGCAGCCTCAATATTATTCTCATCTCGGGTTCCCTTTAAAAGTGCAACGCAAAGACAGAGGGCCCAAGTTTTGGTGACCCTTTCCCGAGAAAATTCACATAATTGTGCAGGTTTTCTCAAGAAAATACACGTAATGTGAGCAGATTTGCACAAAAAACACGTTCAATAATTTGGCAGATCTGACCCCAATATGGACAATCGTTGGCAGATCTGACCCCAATATGCACAATCGGTAGCAGATCTGACCTCAATATGGACAATCGTTAGCAGATCTGACCCCAATATGGACAATCGTTGGCAGATCTGACCCCAATATGCACAATCGTTGGCAGATCTGACCCCAATATGCAAAATCGTTGGCAGATCTGACCCAAATATGCACAATCGTTGGCAGATCTGACCCCAATATGCACAATTGTTGGCAGATCTGACCCCAATATGCACAATCGTTGGCAGATCTGACCCCAATATGCACAATCGTTGGCAGATCTGACCCCAATATGCACAATTGTTGGCAGATCTGACCCCAATATGCACAATCGTTAGCGGATATGACCCCAATATGCACAATCGTTAGCAGATATGACCCCAATATGCACAATCGTTAGTGGATATGACCCCAATATGCACAATCGTTAGCGGACATGACCCCAATATGCACAATCGTTATCGGCTATGACCCCAATATGCACAATCGTTAGCAGATATGACCCCAATATGCACAATCGTTAGCAGATATGACCCCAATATGCACAATCCTCAGCAGATCTGACCACAATATGCACAATCCTCAGCAGATCTGACCACAATATGCACAATCCTCAGCAGTTCTGACCACAATATGCACAATCCTCAGCAGTTCTGACCACAATATGCACAATCCTCAGCATATCTGACCACAATATGCATGTAACGATTGGTGTCAGCACGCAGAGAGAATCTGATTATTGGTGATCTGCAGTATCACCAAGAATGCAGATATATACCTGATTATTGATCTGCAGAATCACCGACAATACAGATATATTGCTAACCTCTGGACACCTAAGGTATGTGAGTGTTTGGTGTAACAGTAATACTTTGAGTAGTGCACCTGCTGAGCAGGTGATCATAAGCAGTAAGGGAATACTGCTCTGAAGAACACAGAGCCTTCCAGCAGCCTGAAGCTTCCCCAGGGGTGGAGTCAGGCTGAAGGTCGGAGGGATCAGAAGATGAGTGACACCTGAAGGTGGATGTCACTATCTGATCTGGAGACTATCTCTTAATGGGAGAGATAGCTCTCGAGGTCGGGCAAGCCAGGCCGGCAACACATGGTCAGATAAAGTACATAGACAGAAGGCTGATTCGGTATCCAAGGCTAGAAGGGTTTGGCAACAGAGTATCAGATATGCGAGGTACCGAATCAGATGACAGAGGAGAAAAGCAATAAGTCATAACAGATATCAAACAATGCCTAGTCTGGGTGTGAGGTCCTTGGTCTCTACACCCCGGAACTAGTCTGAAGTATAACAGAATGATTTGCACAAGTTCCCTAGACTTAGGTGCGAGGTCCGTGGTCTCAGCACCCTGGAACTAGTCTGGAGTATAACATAGATTACAGTACAGTTCCCAAATCTTGGGTGCGAGGTCCGTGGTCTCAGCACCCTGGAACTAGTCTGGAGTATAACACAGATGACAATACAGTTCCCTAATCTCGGGTGCGAGGTCCGTGGTCTCAGCACCCTGGAACTAGTCTGGAGTATAACACAGATGACAATACAGTTCCCTAATCTTGGGTGCGAGGTCCGTGGTCTCAGCACCCTGGAACTAGTCTGGAGTATAAACAGAATAATAATACAAAGTTTCTGGCTCAGTGTGAATTCCCAGGCCCTCCTGGTTCAAACACTCTGTGGGATCTGACTAAGGTCTGAGTGCTTCCACGTAGTGATCGCAACGGCAGACAACTTGAGACTGGCCAGCAGCAAGTGTATATGGAGCAGTGCTCTCCAGCACCACCCCTAAATGATCAACCAATAGAATCTTGCCCTGGCGTCAGCTAATCATCGCGATCAGCTGACCTTCTCCTGTTAGCATAAGAGTTCTGCCTGTTCCTAAGCCTGTGTGCAGTAACAGACACAGCCACACCAGACCCACGCTGCTCCGCACAAACCGCCGCACTGGACGCGGAATCAGCCGCCTTACTGCTGTCACAAGCGGCGGCTCTTCCTCGTTCTGCCCTGCCACCAGACCTGTCCCGACCTACTCCCATGATCCTCTTCCTTCCCGACGTCACGTGACTTCCTGCCTGCATGCTGAGAGCAGGGCTATGGGAAAATGGCCGCCCTGCACTGCCGACTCCAAGTTTGCAGAGCAGGGCTTTCGGAAGCCATCTTACCGTAGCCCTGCTCTGCTGCTTCAAGCTGCCGCTGTGAACTGACTCGGCGTCTCTTAGACGCCTGAAGTCAGTTCACGCCAGGGGGTGCTTTGGGGGTGCTTGGACAATTCTAGGGGGTGCTTGAGCACCCAAAAGCACCCCCCTGGTGCCGCCCCTGCCACTACTGAATATGCAAATTATCTCTTTTCACCCCATATGCATTCTTTTCACAAACTATATAAACTGTGTTAAAAATAAGAGGAATACAATTCATTCATAAAGCATTCCCGCGTGCGGTAATGCTGAAAACAGCTGACTTTACCGACCACTTACCAAAATGTCCAAAGCTGTTACCGCATGAAAAGCTGACATTCCTGAGCAGAGCGATAAATCACCGCCTTGTGCGGTGATTATCTTAACACGTCACTAAAATTCAATTCACAAATATTAGAGCAGGCGGTATCAGGACGGAGAATACCGCTCCCTTGTAGAGAGGCGGCGAACTGTTCGTCCGGCGAACATCTCTGGAGCTCTTACTACTTTTGGGTCGCACTGACCCGGAGTAGTACGCCTGCGCTGCCCGGCGGAGCGCGTCCTAGATTGCGCTCCTGTTGCCGGGCACTCTCTGCGCATGAGGGTGACATCGTTCATGACATCACGCACACGCGCAGAAAGTGCCCGGCAACAGAAACGCCATCTAGGACGCACTCAGCCGGGCAACGCAGGCGTACTACTCCGGGTCAGTGCGACCCGGAAGTAGTATGAGCCCCAGGGATTTGGAGATGTTTGCCAGCGAACGGTTCGGGAACATCTCTACTCCCTTGGAAGAGGCGATAAGCATGCGGATAACAGCTAAGTTAAAGGAGACATACCTCCCAGGCAGCAGCAGTAAGAGCAGAACAAAAAAAGGCATCCCAGAATACCCAGGTTGTGTTTTTTAACCTCTTGGTATTTCACATCAGAAAGCCTGCATGTGTAACATTTCTTGAAGTTCTTCTAAGCTGTGGCAATTAAATAGATTGTTTAGAAAGACTAATAGACAGATTCAGCGCAGATTCAGGGAAAACAGAGGCAATTTTAAAAAAATGCACATCTAAAGGGAAGCTGGGGCTGCCCCTCTTATTGTAAGTAGAGATGTCCCGAACGGTTCGCCGGCGAACGGCTCCAGGCGAACTTTGGGTGGTTTTTTCCCCGGAAGTTCGATTCGCCCCATAATGCTCTATTGAGCAGAACTTTGACCGTCTACATCACAGTCAGCAGGCACATTGTTGCCAATCAGACTGCACTCACTCCTAGAGCCCCACCCCCACTTTTAAAAGGCGAGGTCCTTGTGCCGTTTTACTCACTGGTCTGCCTACACTAATTAGTTAAGGGACAGCTGCTGACAGACTCTGCTAGGGAGAGTTTAGTTAGGCTCTTATAGGCTTGTTCCTAGCTAATTGTTGTTCCTTATATTACTTCCTCCCTTCTCCCTTCCTCCCTCCTCCCTTCCTCCCTCACTCCCTCCTTTCGGAGGGAGGAGGGTCTCATCTTCCAGGGAATTGTAGAATTTCAAAAGCCAGCTTATATACCTTGGCCGGGAATTGAACCCAGGTCTTGGCCGGGAATTGAACCATGCTAGGCTGGTTTCAGAATGTAGTGTTGGTGGTGGTAAAGAGAGCTATCTACCACGCACTCAGACCTGGGTTCAATTCCCAGCCAAGGTATGTAAGCTGGCTTTTGAAAGCCTACAAATCTTTAAGCAGGCTCATTTTTCTCTAGGAAATATCATAATGGTACATGCTAGGCTGCCTTCAGCATGTAGTGTTGGTGGTGGTATAGCGGTTAAGAGAGCTATCTACCAAGCACTCAGACCTGGGTTCAATTCCTGGCCAAAACCTGGGTTCAATTCCCGGCCAAGGTATATAAGCTGGCTTTTGAAATTCTACAATTCCCTGGAAGAGGAGACCCTCCTCCCTCCGGGAGGTGGGACTGAGGGAGGAAGGGAGGGAGTGAGGGAGGAAGGGAGGGAAGGAGAAAGGGAGGAGGGAGGAGGGAGAGAGGGATACACTGCCTGTTGTTGTAAAGCAGGGTAGGCCTGTAATTGAACATTGAATGAGATTTGTAACCTTAAAATAGGGCTTTATGTGAAATCTAGATTTTTGCCTGGGACTTTTGATGCGTATTTCACTCAATCATGTCGTCCTCCAGGTATTAGATCCATTGAAACATGTTTTCTATCATTTTTCTAGCCGGTAGAAATTTTTCTACATTTTTAAGTTCGCCTCCCCATTGAAGTCTATTGCGGTTCGCGAAAGTTTGCGAACTGAAAATCGGAGGTTCGCGACATCACTAATTGTAAGGCTGTCTCTGGAGGAGAAAATGTATCAACTCAGCCAGCTTCTCATGTTTCCGCCAGCCTAGCGCCAGCCTAGTTTGGGAAATCACCGCACTGCTATCGCACCCGTAAACATTTGTATGAATGAGCACACAAGTCTAAAATACCGAATGCGGTATTTTCCCGCCTGGATTTTTTTTACCGAATGCACTTTTATGAGTGATAGCCATTGTGTGTGGTTTTTTTTTTTTTTTTACTTTCTAGAGTTTAGAACATCAGAACGGGCCATCCTTGCACACTCTATTTTAATCCACATTTTTGAAGGGAAAGGCTGACCTTTTACCATCTCTGGATACTGTGTCTGACTGTCGGGAAAAGTTCATCCAATAACTACACATCACTCTCACCATGCCTTTCTACTCTACTAGCAGTCATAGCTGCTGACAAACTTAAGGGGTCCATACACCTAACGATTTTCCTGCCAATATACAGCCGATTCGATCACAGTGATCGAATCAGCTGTGAAATCGCTGCGCACACCACTGACAGAACGATCGATTTCCGTCCGAAATCGATTGTTCTTGTTAATCCGTCCATGCGGAAGATTTTTCTCGATCGCCGGCAGGTCGGGAGTGCGTCGATAGCGGCGTTAGAATGCCCGACGACAGACGCAATACAGCGGGTATACATTACCTGTTCCGCCAGCGCGACTCCCCTGGTCCCCGCTGTCTTCTTTCCGCGCTGGGTTCCGGACCACTGCAGCTACACAGAACTTCCTGTCCCGGCAGGAAGTTTAAACAGTAGAGCGCCCTCTACTGTTTAAACTTCCCCTGGACAGGAAGTTCAGTAGCTGCAGGAACGGTCCAGAGCCCGGAGCGGAGAAGACAGCGGGGACCAGGGGAGTCGCGCCGGCTGAACAGGTAATGTATGCAGGAGGGGGCGGCAGCAGCGGCAGCTCCACAGATTGTGATCGGTTTCAGGCTGAAATCGATTCACAATCTGTTTGCAGTAAAGGTGGCCATACGATCCCTCTCTGATCAGATTCGATCAGAGAGGGATCTATCTGTTGGTCGAATCTGATGGCAAATCGACCAGTGTATGGCCACCTTAACACTGCCATATGATACTTTAGTGAAACCATTCTAGATAACAGACAAAGGTTTAATCAATCACCAAACAGGCATGATCAAGAGAAACCGATCAGGTCATCACGTTTGCTGCTGCTACTACTAAAGGAAATCATAAGGAGAACTAACAAAAAATACATTCATTAGAAAAGAGTACTAAGAATGGTACGTAAGAATAGTCTATTTTGGCTTTAAAGGACACATCCGAGCTGTATCAAAAAAAACCAAAAATCTACTTAGGCGAAGCTTCCTCCAGCCCCTTGCAGACGTCCTGTGCCTTGCCGCAGCTCCGCTCCCTGCTGGTGGCCCGTAGTCCCCTCTGGCACGAGATGCCTACTCTGCCTGAGCGAGCGGCTGACGTCATCCGGACTGTACTGCACAGGCGCAGTAGTTCTGTGCCTGCGCAGTACAGCCCGGATGAAGTCAGAGCAACTCCTAGAGCCGCTCACTGAGGCTTAGTAGATGCCGACCTGGCGAGGTCAACACCTGCACTGAAGGGCATCGGAGGGCATCGGAAGCTGCAGCAAGGGCACAGGACGGCTACTAGGGGCTGGAGGAAGCCCCGGGTGAGTAGATTTTTGTATTTTTTTCTCCTCAGACCTTCTCTTTAAGCAGCAATTTTGCAAAAAGCCCTGAATGCAGCTTGTGCTCTGGACCTCCTCAGACAGCCCAATGATAGTAATGGTCTAAAATAAAAGGAGGGTCTAGCAAGCCTCTGGAAGATCCACAGGCTTCCTACTACTTAAAGTGAACGCGAGGTGAAAATAAACTGATGAGATAAACAATTGTATTTATCCTCCTACTCCTAAAAATGACATTTTGTTTAGATATCCCATGATTTATTTTATATTTAAACATTTACAAAGTAGATTGAATGTTTTGTTGTCCCTGCTCAGTGGCAGCCTATTAAGTGCCCCTAAATGAAAATACATGAACTATTGACCTTTTTCTATCTCCCTCTGCTCTCAGAAGTTGTATTCTGCCAGGAAAACCTTTATGGCTCTAATTCGCTTATTAGTGATGTTTACTATATTCCCGACAAGGTACCGACAAGACAGAAGCTGTAACTTCCATGCCTAAACATTAACTCTTTCAGGCAGCAAAATAAAACAAGTAAAAAAGCCTGGTTATTAATATGTTTTGTACTGCACATACACGTTTATCTCATCATGTCACATTGCCTCGGGTACACTTTAAGACCTCAGTTGCACCTCAGGTTTTTCATCTACCTGCTCACTTTGCCCAGTTGGATTAAGTCTCCCCCAGTGTGATGTCATGTCTGGTGGTTTTAGATCATTTACCTAAGGGGAAGAATTGTGTATGGACTCAAGTGATCTTTATGTAAGTGGTTGGCAGGGCATGCATTTACTTTTACCTAGTTTCTTTATTTAGTAGTCAGCACTGTTGGTCTTTTCCTTTAAGTCTATTTTTTGTCCTAGTTTGGAAGTGGCACCTGACGTTTGGGGCACTGAGCTAGTTGTAAGCTGAGTGCAGTATTCAGATGTATTTGCTGATGTGGTGGCTGGATAGTGTACTGGTTAAGGGCTCTGCCTTTGACATGGGAGACCAGGGTTCGAATCCTGGCTAGGTCAAGTACCTATTCAGTAAGGAGTTCAAGTCAAGACTCCCTAACACTGCAGGGTGGCCTCCTGAGCGCGTCCCAGTGGCTGCAGCTCTTGAGCGCTTTGAGTCCGAAAGGAGAAAAGCGCTATACAAGTGTTCGGATTATTATTATCGGATTATTATGTGAATATATTTTGTGGCACTTATTGCACCCCTGACAAAGCCCTGTTTATTGGAGGCAACATGTTGGGTTGACAGTTTCAGAAACAATAAAGATGTCCCAACGCTGCAACTCAGTAATTTCAGTACCAGGGAGTCAACCAGTCAAATCCCTCGTCCACCATAGGGTAAGAACAGTAAGAATGGGTCTCTACCTGGATTTAAGGCCACCTGACCAGTTTATTGCAAATATCACAGTGCTGTGATATTTGCAATAAACTGGCCAGGTGGCCCTAAATCCAAGTAGAGACCCAGCCTTTCTGTTCTTGGGTTGACAGTTTTAGTCATACTGGTCTCTTTTATCCCCCTGTACATTCCTAGTGGTTTGGGTCACCCCGAGCTGGTCCAAGCCCTATCCCATATAGCCATATCAATCCCTGCCATGAACTGATGAGGGCCAAAAGCCCGAAACAGGCTGTCTATATGTGGGATTGTTGTGGCTGTGTATTATTTAAAGCTGTAGGCTTGCTATACACCAGCGGTGCTTACAGGGGCGAAAAGGGATAATTTGCATATTTAGTAGTGGTGCGTTGTGGGTAACCACAAATGTTCACTCATAGCTCAATTATTGCAAATTTCCTTCTGCTTTAAGAAGGCAAATTTCACCAAGCATAGTTTATTAGTAGGAGGGGTTTTCAGTCTCTTTTATCCCCATATACATTCCTAGAGGATTGGGTCACCCCAAGCTGCTTGGTTACTCAGTCATACTCTACAAACTTTTTGGTTGGTATTGCAACTTATGTGAAATAATTAATTATTTAAAATTGCAATTAGCTACTTATGTGAGAAGGAACATATTATATATTTTCTAGATTATCAGACTTGATTTCCTCCTCCTAATCTCTTTTCTGTACCCCTCCCCTCTCCTCCATCTCTAATGTAATTGATTTATCTCAGCAATTCAATATACTTCACAGAGGGACTGGCTCCACATGTCCAGATAGAGCAGTGGGGTAACAATACTTTTAGGATATCTCATTGCACAGGACCACCCAGGCTTTGCACTTTCTTACCGAGTTTTATACGATTTAATCTTGCATGATTTTCAGTACACTAACTTTGTATTTGTATAATAGAGGGTGTTTGGTGCCACCTGGTGACCAAAAGCTGGTACACATACATTTTGCTCAGCAAATTACAATATATCATCTTCTTCTCTTCAAACTCCTGAAACTTGACCTAATGTGAATGTTTCTTTAATACGGCCAGAAAAACATTTCACCTTGCAGTTAGACAACATCTGTGTATGTTAATGATGTAGTTGCAATCCAGTTTTTCTTTTGCAGTTCAAGGGAACCTTGTAACGATCGGTGTAACACAGAGAGGGTCTGATTACCGGTGAACTGCAGTATCACCGAGAATATAGAATATACCCGACTATTGGTGATCTGCAGTATCACCGATAATCAGATATATCTACTAACCTCTGGACACCAGATAGAACAAGTGAATGTAATAACTGAGTGTTAGATGCAACAGTATACTTTGAGTACTTCTCCAGAAGTATGTTCCTTCCTCTGGCCTAGACTCTCCAGGAGGGAGGAGCTTGGCTGAGGGGACGAAGGACAGAGCGTGAGTGACACCCGAGAAATAGGGTGTCACTAACAGGTCTCGGAACTGCCTTTAACAGTAAGGCCAGTTCTCGAGGTCGGCAAGCCAGGTAGTTAACACACAGACAGATAAGGTACAGATTCAGGAGGCAGATACGGAATCCAATAAATAGGCAGGGTTTGGCAACGGAGTATCAGATAAGCACAGTACAGAATCAGGAGGCAAATACAGAGTCCAGGAACGAGCAGAGTTTGGCAACAGGATATCAGAAATAGCAAGGTACAAGATCAGAGTTCAGAGGAATAGTCAGGCAGGCAGAAGGTCATAACAAATAATACAATTCAAAGGTCCTAATGTTAAGGTGTGAACGCCTTGATGTCAACACCTTTGGAAACTATGCTGGAACACAGCAGACGCGGAAACAGCCGCCTCACTCTGAGCCCTTGCGGCGGCTTTTCCGCGTTTCCTCACAGTATCCCCCCTCCCTGAGGAGTGGACTCCGGACAGCTCCTATCAGGCTTCTCAGGATGCAACGCGTGGAACTCCCTTCTTAATTTGTCAGCATGCATGCGACATTCAGGTACCCA
Source organism: Hyperolius riggenbachi (assembly GCF_040937935.1). Lineage (NCBI taxonomy): Eukaryota > Metazoa > Chordata > Amphibia > Anura > Hyperoliidae > Hyperolius > Hyperolius riggenbachi. The sequence continues at coordinate 360,233,951 of NC_090647.1, read as the reverse complement.
TGATCTCTCCTAAATACCATACCCTTTCCAATGAACCAGATATTGTGCTGAGTTCTGAACTATGCGAGAGTCTAAAATCTTCTCTACTTCGTACTCAGGTTGGTCATCTATCATCACAGGAGGAGGAGGAGTGGGACCCACATGAACTGCTGGTTTAAGCAGGGACACGTGAAAGGATCTCACGCCGCGCATACTGGCAGGGAGGTCAATGGCATAAGTGACATAGTTGATCTTTCTAGTTACTGGGAATGGACCCACATACCTGGGCCCCAACTTAGCCGAGGGCTGTTTCAAGGTCAAGTGACGTGTGGACACCCAGACTAAATCTCCTGGCAAATATCTCCACTCTAAGGAACGTCTCTTGTCAGCTTGACCTTTTTGACTTTGAAACGCCTTCTCCAAATTATTTTTCACAATCCACCATATATCTTTGAATGACCTTTGCCAGGCCTCCAGAGCTGGAAACGGAGTGGAGGCGACTGGCAATGGGGAGAATTTAGGCAACCTCCCGGTCACTACCTGGAATAGACAAAATCCTGAAGAGGAACTTTTCAAATTATTGTGCGCAAATTCTGCGAAGGGTAAAAACTTGACCCAATCATTTTGCGCCTCTGCAACGTAACACCTCAAAAACTGTTCCAATGATTGGTTGACTCTTTCCGTCTGACCATTGGTCTGTGGGTGGTAGCCCAATGAAAATGACAGTTCCATGCCCATTTGGTGACAGAATGCCCTTCAAAATCTGGAAACAAATTGGACTCCCCTATCTGACACAATGTTTTCCGGAATGCCATGCAATCGGAAAACGTGGATGATGAACAAATCAGCTAATTCCTGGGCCGAGGGGAGTCCTTTCAAGGGCACAAAATGGGCCATTTTGCTAAAGCGGTCGACTACCACGCATTGACCAACATGCCCTCAGACCTGGGGAGCTCACCCACAAAATCCATGGACAAGTGGGTCCATGGCTCACTCGGGGTGGGCAAGGGCTGCAATCTTCCCACAGATGCCAATCGGGAGGACTTACTCCTCGCACACACCGCACACTCTCTAACAAACTCTTTGCAATCGGCTGCTAGAGACGGCCACCAAGCGCATCTGGCTACAAGGTCCTGTGTTCTGGAGGCCCCAGGGTGTCCCGCATTCCCATTGTGAATGGAACATCTGCAAAATCTAAAGGCGAAATGGCAGTGGAATAAACATAACCCCTTTGGGCTTCCCCTCCGGGATGTCCTGCTGAAACAGACCTAAAGTCTCTGTCCAATCTTCCCAAGTCTCAGTTGTAGATAATACCAGTCTCTGTGGGACAATGGTCTCTGGGAGGGAGGGCTGTGCTGTCTCTGGCTCAAAGCATCTAGACAGGGCATCTGCCTTAACCTTCTGCCGCCCGCGTCACGCCAGTAGGCGTGGCCGCGGCGGCAGCCCCAGGACCGCCTAACGCCAATTGGCGTAAAGTCCTGGGGCTCTGTTTTGCATGAGATCGCGTGCATGGTGCGCGCGCATCTCATGCTCGGAGGGCGGAGCTCCGCCCCGCCTTCAGTCTCGATCACGCCGTCTATTTACTAGGTGCAGCAGCACCTATTTACGATGAGCAGCAGCGCTGCACTGGGGACAGCCGTGTGACATGGTTGTCCCCATGGGGGACAAGAGAGCGATCGGCTCTCATAGGCAGAAGCCTATGAGAGCCGATCGCCGTAATTGGCCGGCTGTGGGGAGGGAGGGAGCGAGGGAGGGAAAGGAATTAAAGGAAGAGGTTTTTTTTAAAAAAAGTGACAACATAAATATTTATTTTAAAAAAAATAAACATGGGGGGAGCAATCAGACCCCACCAACAGAGAGCTCTGTTGGTGGGGAGAAAAGGGGGGGGGGGAATCACTTGTGTGCTGAGTTGTGCGGCCCTGCAGCTTGGCCTTAAAGCTGCAGTGGCCAATTTTGTTAAAAATGGCCTGGTCACTAGGGGGGTTTAGCCCTGCAGTCCTCAAGTGGTTAATGTTTTTGCTCCCTGGGGTGAACGTAATTATAAATCTGAATCTCAAGAAGAACAATGACCATCGAGCCTGACGGGGGCTTAATCTCTTGGCTCCCTCGATGTATTCTAAATTTTTGTGGTCAGTGTAAACTGTAATCGTATGTTCTGCTCCTTCCAACCAATGACGCCATTCTTCAAAAGCCAATTTGATGGCCAGGAGCTCCCTGTTGCCTATATCGTAGTTTCTCTCTGCCGGAGAGAACCTACGAGAAAAGTAGGCACATGGGTGCAATCTACCCTGCAACCCTGACCGCTGGGACAGCACAGCCCCTACCCCGACCTCCGAGGCGTCCACCTCGACAATAAAAGGATGGGAAGTGTCAACGTGTCTCAGGATGGGTGCAGAGCAAAACAAATCTTTCAGAGTGGAGAATGCATGCAGAGCTTCTGGAGGCCAGTGGGTAGTATCTGCTCCTTTCTTAGTGAGACAAGTGAGGGGTGCAATAACAGTGGAGTACCCCTTTATGAACCTTCTATAGTAATTGGCAAAACCTAGAAATCTCTGAAGAGATTTCAACCCCACTGGTTGAGGCCATTCCAACACAGCAGAAACCTTAGCAGGATCCATAGACAGGCCCGAGGTGGAAATAATGTACCCTAAAAAGGTGACAGATGTTACCTCGAAGATGCATTTCTCCAATTTTGCGTAAAGCATGTTTTGCCTTAGTTTATCCAATACAAACTTGACATGTGTCCTGTGCTCAGAGAGGTTGTTAGAAAATATAAGTATATCATCAAGGTATACCAACACGAACTTGCCCAATACCTCCCGGAATACTTCATTAATCAGTTCCTAAAAGACGGCCGGGGCATTACACAGCCCGAAGGGCATCACCAGGTACTCGTAATGCCCGTCGGGCGTGTTAAAGGCCGTCTTCCATTCATCGCCCCTTCTGATCCGCACTAGGTTGTATGCCCCCCGTAAATCCAACTTTGAAAAGATCTTAGCGTCGGTTATCTGTGTAAACAAGTCATCTATCAAGGGCAATGGGTAGCGATTCTTTACTGTGATTTTATTCAGACCCCGGTAATCAATGCAAGGCCGCAGGCCTCCGTCTTTTTTCTTAACAAAAAAGAAACCAGCGCCAGCAGGCGACCTGGAAGGACGAATGAACCCCATGGCTAAATTTTCACTAATGTATTCTTGCATGGCCACTTTCTCTGGACCAGACAAATTGTAAAGATGACCCCTAGGGGGCATACAACCCGATCGGAGATCGATGGAGCAATCAAAGGGGCGATGTGGAGGTAACTTATCTGCAGCCTTGGGACAGAACACACCTGAATACTCGGAATATTGTACAGGTACCCCCTCCAACTGGATCCTGGTCTGGCCCAGTGTCACTCTCCCCAAACATTGCTGAAAACAGTGGGTCGACCAGCTAGTCAGCTGACCGGTAGCCCAGTTAATCTGTGGCGGATGTAAATGCAGCCATGGCATGCCAAGGATGACTGTGGAGGTGGTCATGTGTAACACAAAAAACTGTAGTTTCTCCTTATGTAACACCCCAATAGTGACTTCCACCTCTGGTGTCTGAGACAGCGGATGATCACTCTGCAGGGGGGAATCATCGACTGCCGTAACCTGAATGGGTGGTTTTACTGGGGTGAACGGAATACCCAATCTCTTTGCAAATTCAAAATCCATAAAATTAGCTGCAGAGCCTGAATCAATAAAAGCTTCAGAAACCTCAGTTTTATCCTCCCATGTGACTGTACAGGGAAGGAGTAACCGTTTATCTTCTAGGGGTAAAAGCCGCGTGCCTAGGGTGCTACCCCCTACAACTCCTAGGCGATAGCGTTTCCCGGCTTGTTAGGACAATTACGTACTCTATGACCCCCCTCTGCACAGTAAAGACACAGCCGCTCAGACATCTTGCGTCTTCGCTCTACTTGGGATAGTTTTGACCGACCAATTTGCATTGGTTCGGGTGGAGGCGAGACAGGAGGAGGTGGAGTTACCGGAGGCGCAGCGTAGGACACCATTCTTACATGACTACTACCCCGGGTCTGTTTCTGATAGCGCAATCTGCGGTCGACTCGAATGGCCGATGAAATGGCCTCATCGACTGTCTTAGGTTCAGGCAGACTTAACATGAGATCTGAAACCTCATCTGACAAACCTGATAAAAAACAATCTAATAGGGCATAGGTGTCCCACCTGGCTGAAACTGACCACCTCCTAAATTCGGCTGCGTAATCTTCGACCGGACCCTTGCCTTGACGCAAGAGCTTGAGCTTCCGCTCAGAGGTCGCGGCAAGGTCTGGGTCGTCGTAAATTACTGCCATGGCTTTAAAAAATTAATCCACTGAAGAGAGGGCCAAATCCCCGGTGGGCAAACTGTACGCCCATGTCTGAGAATCGCCTGACAACAAAGTCTTAACCTCTTGAGGACTGCAGGGCTAAACCCCCCTAGTGACCAGGCAATTTTTAGTTTAAAAGGCCACTGCAGCTTTAAGGCCAAGCTGCAGGGCCGCACAACATAGCACACGAGTGATCCCCCCCCCCTTTTCTCCCCACCAACAGAGCTCTCTGTTGGTGGGGTCTGATCGCTCCCCCCATGTTTATTTTTTTTTTAATAAATATTTGTGTTGCCGCTTTTTAAAAAAAAAACCCTCTTCCTTTAAATCCCTTCCCTCCCTCGCTCCCTCCCTCCCCACAGCCAGCCAATTACGGCGATCGGCTGTCATAGGCTTCTGCCTATGAGAGCCGATCGCTCTCTTGTCCCCCAGGGGGACAGCCGTGTCACCCGGCTGTCCCCAGTGCAGCGCTGCTGCTGATCGCAGCGCTGCACAGAGTAAATAGACGGCGATCACGCCGTCGAACAGTCTCCCGAGCGGCAATAGCCGCTCGGAGACTGAAGGCGGGGCGGAGCTCCGCCCCCAAAGCAGGAGATGCGCGCGATCTCCTGCAAAACAGAGCCCCAGGACTTTACGCCAATTGGCGTTAGGCGGTCCTGGGGCTGCCGCCGCGGCCACGCCCACCGGTGTGACGCGGTCGGCAAGAGGTTAATGAATGTGACCCTTTGGGCCACAGTTCCGGAAGATCGGGGTTTCAACTCAAAGTAAGATAACACTCTACTTCTAAAATTTCGGAAGTCTGATCTGTGACCAGAAAATTTCTCAGGTACAGGCAAACGCATGTCAGAGCTAGGAGGGGATCGCACCTCATCCACTGCTGTCTGGAGGGTTTGTAAAGAACCAGACAAAGCTTCAATCATAGTCTTGTGACTACCCAGCACTTGATTGATGTTGTCCACCGAAGTGGCAAGTGCGCCCAGACGGTCAGTGCGCGCGTCCATTATTATTTTTTGGTCTGCCGTTCTGTAACGATCGGTGTAACACAGAGAGGGTCTGATTACCGGTGAACTGCAGTATCACCGAGAATACAGAATATACCCGATTATTGGTGATCTGCAGTATCACAGATAATCAGATATATCTACTAACCTCTGGACACCAGATAGAACAAGTGAATGTAATAACTGAGTGTTAGATGCAACAGTATACTTTGAGTACTTCTCCAGAAGTATGTTCCTTCCTCTGGCCTAGACTCTCCAGGAGGAAGGAGCTTGGCTGAGGGGACGAAGGACAGAGCGTGAGTGACACCCGAGAAATAGGGTGTCACTAACAGGTCTGGGAACTGCCTCTAACAGTAAGGCCAGTTCTCGAGGTCGGCAAGCCAGGTAGTTAACACACAGACAGATAAGGTACAGATTCAGGAGGCAGATACGGAATCCAATAAATAGGCAGGGTTTGGCAACGGAGTATCAGATAAGCACAGTACAGAATCAGGAGGCAAATACAGAGTCCAGGAACGAGCAGAGTTTGGCAACAGGATATCAGAAATAGCAAGGTACAAGATCAGAGTTCAGAGGAATAGTCAGGCAGGCAGAAGGTCATAACAAATAATACAATTCAAAGGTCCTAATGCTAAGGTGTGAACGCCTTGATGTCAACACCTTTGGAAACTATGCTTGAACACAGCAGACGCGGAAACAGCCGCCTCACTCTGAGCCCTTGCGGCGGCTTTTCCGCGTTTCCTCACAGTACCCCCCCCCCCCCCCCCCCCCTGAGGAGTGGACTCCGGACAGCTCCTATCAGGCTTCTCAGGATGCAACGCGTGGAACTCCCTTCTTAATTTGTCAGCATGCATGCGACATTCAGGTACCCATGATCTCTCCTAAATACCATACCCTTTCCAATGAACCAGATATTGTGCTGAGTTCTGAACTATGCGAGAGTCTAAAATCTTCTCTACTTCGTACTCAGGTTGATCATTTATCATCACAGGAGGAGGAGGAGTGGGACCCACATGAACTGCTGGTTTAAGCAGGGACACGTGAAAGGATCTCACGCCGCGCATACTGGCAGGGAGGTCAATGGCATAAGTGACATAGTTGATCTTTCTAGTTACTGGGAATGGACCCACATACCTGGGCCCCAACTTAGCCGAGGGCTGTTTCAAGGTCAAGTGACGTGTGGACACCCAGACTAAATCTCCTGGCAAATATCTCCACTCTAAGGAACGTCTCTTGTCAGCTTGACCTTTTTGACTTTGAAACGCCTTCTCCAAATTATTTTTCACAATCCACCATATATCTTTGAATGACCTTTGCCAGGCCTCCAGAGCTGGAAACGGAGTGGAGGCGACTGGCAATGGGGAGAATTTAGGCAACCTCCCGGTCACTACCTGGAATAGACAAAATCCTGAAGAGGAACTTTTCAAATTATTGTGCGCAAATTTTGCGAAGGGTAAAAACTTTGACCCAATCATTTTGCGCCTCTGCAACGTAACACCTCAAAAACTGTTCCAATGATTGGTTGACTCTTTCCGTCTGACCATTGGTCTGTGGGTGGTAGCCCGATGAAAATGACAGTTCCATGCCCTTCAAAATCTGGAAACAAATTGGACTCCCCTATCTGACACGATGTTTTCCGGAATGCCATGCAATCGGAAAACGTGGATGATGAACAAATCAGCTAATTCACAGTATACTTTGAGTACTTCTCCAGAAGTATGTTCCTTCCTCTGGCCTAGACTCTCCAGGAGGGAGGAGCTAGGCTGAGGGGAGGAAGGACAGAGCGTGAGTGACACCCAAGAAATAGGGTGTCACTAACAGGTCTGGGAACTGCCTCTAACAGTAAGGCCAGTTCTCGAGGTCGGCAAGCCAGGTCGTTAACACACAGACAGATAAGGTACAGATTCAGGAGGCAGATACGGAATCCAATAAATAGGCAGGGTTTGGCAACGGAGTATCAGATAAGCACAGTACAGAATCAGGAGGCAAGGAGTTTGGCAACAGGATATCAGAAATAGCAAGGTACAAGATCAGAGTTCAGAGGAATAGTCAGGCAGGCAGAAGGTCATAACAAATAATACAATTCAAAGTTCCTAATGCTAAGGTGTGAACGCCTTGATGTCAACACCTTTGGAAACTATGCTAGAACACAGATACAGACAAGGTCTGAGTGCTACCACGTAGTGATCGCAACGGCAAACAACCAGAGAATGACCAGCACCCAGTATAAATAGTAAAGCGCTCACCAGCGCCTCCCCTAAGTGCTGGACCAATGGCAGGTGGTGAAATTGTTAGCTGACCCTTTTCTGGCTGTCATATAAGCTCTGCCTCTCAGCGCGTGTGCGCGTCCTTCTGAACCTGTGTGGACTAGCAGTCCCAGCCACACCAGGCATGTCTTGTAATGCAATCACTGATTCAGGCGCGGGGACCGCCGCCCTGCTCTCCAAGTGAGCGGCGGTTTCCCCGCGTCCAGTCGCGATGTCACCTGCTTTGTCATGCGTGCAATCCGCCGACTCCAACGCGGACTCCACCGTTCTGCCCATGCGGCATGCGCCGGTCTCTTCGCGTTGTGCCGCCATGTTAGACGCGGAAACAGCCGCCTCACTCTGAGCCCTTGCGGCGGCTTTTCCGCGTTTCCTCACAAACCTAAACTGAGAAGGATATGGATTTTGCCTTTTAAAATACTGTAATACCAGTTGCCTGAGTTTCCTACTGATCCAGCCACTTTCATTGGCTCCTGAAGCGGTCTATCAATGGGAGCCAATGTGATTGGCTATACAAAAAACTTTAGGATAAATAATGGGGGGAATTGAGGCAGACGTCCACACCGGTTTTTGTTATAAAATTATCAAAACAAATTTTTTATTTTAACACATAATGTACCTATACATATTACAAACACATATATCAAAAAGTGCATAAAAAGAGTTTACCTGAGAGAGCCCCCTAATCTAAACCCCCCAGATCCCGCCCACCTGAGATACCCACCCACAACATATCCATCTAGCATACCATGTGGAAACTAGCAGCTCTAAAATGAAAATGCCATATACATTATGCTCAATTGGTCTAATCACCTGGCTATGGATCTATGCACAAAAACATGCTACGTAGAGCAAAAAGCCATGCAGGGATAGAGACTTAAATATAAGCCCAGCCGCTGTTAGTGAGCATACAAGGAGTCCATAAAGCGCCTTCAGAATGCCAGACTGTCCCAAGCAAACACGCTCAGAGATGATGCAGCAGACATGTGCACATGTATTAATTTCCTCGGTTTAAGCTGTTAATCATGCAGAAGCGTAAACAGATAATGAAAGTTGAGATTGCATGCAAGTCAGTACATCAGAAGAGATCCCGGGTATGGCTGACTGAGGCACTTGTCAAAGACTCATATGCTAGGCCTGGTTTTGAAAGCATGTATGACATCAAACATTTAAAGAGGATGCATCCATATTTTACCCAGCCAGAGGGATGATGTGGCCTGCCGTCCAGCCAAACGTGGCTACCGTCTAGGTATCTATTCCAGCCAGGGGGATGATGTAGCCTGATGTCCAGCCAAACGTGGCTACCGTCCAGGTAAGGGGGCTATCCAGTTGCCCACAAATGTATAAGTCCTTGAATCGGTGGATCATACAGGGTCATGCAGGATCGTTGATGAATCAGGTGTGAGAGGCAAGGCTCTGCTGTTCGGCAGTGGGAAGCAGCTCAGCAGTGGGGAGGATGAGAGGAGAGGGGGCAGCTCTCAGAAACGCCACGCCGGGACACCCGACATGTTTCGCTGGCAAGCGGCCAGCTTTCTCAAGGGAGGCGTGGTTTAGTCATCTACGTCCTATCTGACGTTTTATAGGACCTATCAAAGGAGGTCCGTAAGGCAGGCGTCACGCTCTAGGGTGGCCGTCCAATCCCCGCACGCCCATACCCAGCGCGAGAACCATAGACACCCGCAGCTGGGACGGAGTGGCGAGGAGCAATGTGATTGGCTCTCCGTGATCACACGGTCAGGAGCCAATGAAAGCGGCTCCTGACCTGCTTACAGAGCGAGCAAATTGTGGCGAGTGCAGAGCAGCAGTAACGGCGGTAACAGCGGCGACACATGATTCAATGCGACGTTGAATCTACGTCCAGTCAAGACGGCAGCACCACCTGTACGTAGATTTGTACTGCGTTGGTCTGGAACCAGTTAAAGAACATCGACGTTGTAATATACAGTAGAATACTTTTATTTTAAACCTCGTTGTAAGTTATGCAGAATCAGTGTGTGCTTGTGTCCTCCTGTCAGCCCCCGTGTCCCCACTGTGCCTGGCTTCCCTCCTGCCTGCGTCGTCTCCTCCCTCCCCCTTGTGTCTCGCCCCCCCCCCCCCCCCCCCGTGCGAGCCGCGGCATCAGTGACGCATCATTAGAAGCCCGACACTAGAGGAAGCCGCACAGAGAAGCCGGATGACTTCAATTGCCGCGGAAATGATGGAGGAGGTAAGCTGCTGCCACTGCTCGCACGGGGGGGGGGGGGGGAGAGACACAAGGGGGAGGGAGGAGACGCAGGCAGGGGGGAAGCCAGGCAGAGCGGGGACAAAGGCAGGGAATCCCCAATTGCGGCGGGTCGGCAGTTCGTATCGGCGGGTGTTCGTAAGTCGGGGATTCCTTGCCTTTGCCGTATAAGGCGCAGGGACTTTTTCTCCCCACTTTTTGGGGAGAAAAAGTGCATCTTATATGGCAGAAAATACAGTATTACATTACCGGTCCGCAGACTGCGCTTGTTCCTCCACTGCTCCGGGCCCAATCCGCTGTCCATACACACATGCTCCACATGGTTTCCTAGTAAGGGCGCGTGTATGACGTCACACACACACACACACACGCCCTTAATATGAAACCACGTGGGGTGCAGGTGTATGTGGAGGAGGAATCCAGGATGCCAGCCAGGGACAAGCGGAGGCCGCGAACAGGTATTGTATACCTTAGACGGGGCACATTTACATTAGGGGGGCACAGCGTCGGGGCAATGAGGCGGCGGATACAGCGCACAAGGACGATGCTGGATCTATTTCAAATTGATCTGGAATCGGCCTGTGGTGTATGGGCAGCTGACAGATCTCTCTTTTATCAGATTCCATAAGAGAGATTTGTCTCTTGGTCAAATCTGCTACATACATCGCTAGATTTAAAGCTAGCCATACATCTGGCAATTCTGATTCAATTGACATAGCAATCAACCTTATTAAGGAATCAACTTCAGTGTGGTTGATCGAAAGTGACCCACACACTACAAATTGTATCCTATGCAATTCACATTCGATCTGACTGATATTGTGACTCCATGCTCTGAATGCAAAAATCGATTCAGAGTTGATCGAATGACATGTGAACAGTAGCCGATTCCTGTGCGATTGATCGATATCTTGCATCCTGCTCGATCAACTAAGCTGGTCAATTCGACATGAAATCAGCCACTTTTCATTGATTGGGAATTCTGGAACACACTTGATTCCCTCTCGATTCTATTAAATGATCAAATTGAATGGTAGGTCGTACAGCCAAATCGCTAGATGTATGGCCACCTTAACTCTTCCTGTACTGGAAACAATATATGACTTGTGACTTAGCTATTAATGTGCTGTTTCTTAGCTATACTACACATACAATTCATTATATCGTAAGTTTCTTTTTGCTTCATTGTCACTTCAAGTGACATTTCAGGCAGCTTGACAGACAATCTGCTACTTGGTTGTTTTTATTACCTGAAGCACTGATTAACAGTGACATTTTAAAAGCATAATAAATTATAGCCGATGTATAAAATAAGCCCTAAAAATGATGTTTATCAAACATGTTTTAAAAGCATAACTAGACCTGTGGAACCAACTAAAAAGAATACTGCTTTAAAAAGTTCTTTTTTAAAAAATATATAGTTAGAGAGATGGAAGAAGTCTCAAAAATACTGTATACGTGTAGCTCATTGCGTGCTTTTTTGACACATAGAGAAATATACTATAAATGGATTGCAAGCACCGTATTTTCAAGCTATAAGATGCACTTTTACTCCCCCAAAAGTGTGTGTGTGGGGGGGGGGCGGAGGGGGCAACTATACTAGCTACCTATACAGGGGCAACTTTACTACCTATACTGGGGGCAACTATACTAGCTACCTATACTGGGGCAACCCTGCACATGCGCAGTGCGGCAGGAGGCACTCTAGAACTGTACAACCTAGTGCCTGTTAATAAACAGGCTTAATGGCTAGTGTGTGTGTGTTTGTGTACACATGTATGTACATTATATATCCTATATAATAAAAACCCCTGTGTCTCTGCATCCTCCTGTGTCTGTGCTTCCAGACCTGACCGTTTTCTGTCTGTGAATCTAAGTGGATTGTGGGAATTAACAGCTTTTCCAACTGTTAAGCAAGCAACATCTCCCTGTGTGCATATGCAAGAAGTTTTGGATCAAGATGATACCATTTATTGGCTAACTTAGAGATAAATAAGAGGTAAGCTTTCGGCTAATAATAAGTCTTCATAGGACTTGGTTCCTGCATATACTGACATTATTTAAAAAAAAACAAAGCATATATACATTGGACACACAGAGTGCATATATTTTGGACAGCTGTGGGGGAATGGTGAGCAGGACGCGTGTGTGTGTGCGTGTGCGTGTGTGACGTGAAAATGGCTTCACCGATTCGAACAAAACTTGGTATACAAATCCTTTACTACCTGGGATGATATATTCTGGGGGTCTCGCGTTCCCCCTGCTTACCTGGGCGGAGCTACAAACAGCAAATCAGATTCCACCCATTAAAGTGAATGGAAAAAATGGAAAAGGCTGCCATTCTCACAGTAATCAAGCCAGAGTCCCCACACTTGGCACAGTTGGTCACTTGGTGACCGAGGTTACAAATCCAGGAAAAGTGGGCGGAGCATAAAACAGCCAATGACATTTCAGACATTCATTTTAAATGGAAAAATGTAAACTGCAGCCATTCTTACACTGTTAATTGCAGGGTTTTCAAACTTGGCACACTTGGTCACTAGGTGAATGAGATTAATATTCAGGAAAGTGGGTGGAGCCTACAACAGCCAATCAAAAGTCACCTATTGATTTTCAAGGGGAATATTAAAACTGCTGTCATTCTTACACTGTTAATGGCAGAGGCTTCAAACTTGTACAGTCAGTCATTGGGTGACTGGAGTCCAAATTCACTAAAGGGGCGGGACCACAAACAGCCAATCAGACTTTCTTGGTGGATAAACTGCTTCCATTCACACATTTTTGATGTCAGGAACCTAAAAGCTCACAAACTTGGTCATTAAGTGACTGTGGGTCAAGGTTACAAAAAGTAGGCGGAGCCAAAAATAAAGTTCACTAGGAAAATATAAACTGCAGCCATTCTTACACTGTTACTGGCAGGGTTCTCAAATTTTGCACAGTTGGTCACTGGGTGAATGGGATGAATATTCAAGAGAGTGGGTGGAGCCTACAACAGCCAATTAAAATTCACCTGTTGATTTTCAAAGGGAATATTTACATTGTTGCCATTCTTACACAGTTAATAGCAGATGCTTCAAACCTGGTACTGTTAGTCACTGGGTGACTGGGGTTCAAATTCGGAAAAGGGGCTGAGCCACAAACAGCCAATCAGAATTTTTTTAATTTCAATGGGAATATACAAATTATTGATACCAAAAGCCCAAAGTTCATAAACTTGGTCATTGAGTGACTGTATGTCAGTGTTAGAAAAAGTGGGCGGAGCCAACAACTATATTTTTTCCAGGGGAAAATATAAACTGCAGCCATTCTTACACTGTTAATGGCAGGGTTCCCAAACTTGACACAGTGGGCCACTGGGTGACTGGGATTAATATTCAGAAATGTGGGTGGAGCCAACAACAGCCAATCAAATTTCACCTATTGATTTTCAAGGGGAATATTTACATTGCTACCATTCTTACACTGTTAATGGCAGAGGCCTCTTGCCTGATAGGTGACTGGGGTCCAAATTCACTAAAGGGGGTGGAGCCAATCCGATTTGTTAGATTGATTTCAGCCATTCTGTTATTGGCAGGGTTCTCAAACGTGACACAGTTGGACAATGGATGACTGGGATTAATATTCAGGAAAGTGGGTGAAAACTACAACAGCCAATCAAAATTCACCTATTGATTTTCAAGGGAAATATTGAAACTGCTGCCACTCTAATTACACTAATAATGACAGAAGCCTCAAACCGGCTACAGTCGGTCATGGAGTGGCTGGGGTTCAAATCCACTAAAGGACTGGAGCCACAAACAGCCAATCAGATTACTTTACTGGATAAACTGCTTCCATTCACACAATTTTGATGGCAGAAACCCGAAAGCTTAAAACTTGGTCACTGGGTGACTGGGATTAATATTCAGAAAAGTGGGTGGAGCCTAAAAAGAAAATCAAAATTCACCTGTTGATTTTCAAGGGGAATATTTAAATTGCTGATATTCTTGCACTGTTAATGGCACAAGCCTCAAACCTGGTACAGTTGGTCATTGGGTCACTGGGGTTCAAATTCAGAAAAGGGATGGAGCTTCAAATAGCCAATCAGATTTGTTTCATCTCACTGGTAAATTACAAATGATTGATGCCAAGGACACCAAAGCTCACAAACTTGGTCATTGAGTGACTGTGTGTCAAGGTTACAAAAAGTGGGCGGAGCCAAAACAAATTTCACTAGGAAAATATAAACTGAAGCCATTCTTACACTGTTAATGGCAAGGGTTCTCAAACTTTGCCCAGATGGTCACTGGGTGACTGAGATTAATATTATGGGAAGTGGGTGGAGCCTATAATAGCCAATCAAAATTCACCTGCTACAGTTGGTCATTGGGTGACTGGGGTTCAAATGCTGGAGAGGGGCAGAGCCACAAACAGCCAATCTGATTTGTTTAATTTCTATGGGAATATACAAATTATTGATGACAAAGACCCCAAAGCTCACAAACTTGATCATTGAGTATTTGTGTGTTAGGGTTAGAAAAAGTGGCCGGAGCTAACACCAGCCAAATACATACCCGGGCAACGCCGATTCATCAGCTATTATTCATAAAAGTGGATGGAGCCTACAAAAGCCAATCAAAATTCATCTATTGATTTTCAAGGGGAATATTTCATTACTGCCATTCTTGCACTGTTAATGGCACAAGCCCCAAACTGGGTACAGTTATTTATTGGGTGACTGGGGTTCAAATTCAGAAAAGGGGTGGAGACACAAACAGCCCATCAGATTTGTTTCATTTCAATGCAAATTATTGATGCCAAAGACTGCAAAGCTCACAAATTTGGTTATTGAGTAATTAAGTAATTGTCTGTTACTGTTAGAAAAAGTGGGCATAGCCAACACCAGCCAAATACATACCCAGGCAATGCTGGGTCATCAGTGGGCGGAGACAAATACAAATTTCACTGGGGAAATGTAAACTGCAGCCATTCTTATACTTATAACGGTAGGGTTCTCAAACTTTGCACAGTTGGTCACTGGGTGACTGGGATTAATATTCATAAAAGAGGGTGGAGCCTACAAAAGCCAATCCAAATTCATTTATTGCTTTTCAAGGAAAATATTCAATTGCTGCCATTCTTGCACTGTTAAGGACACAAGCTTAAAACCTGTTACAGTTGGTCATTGGGTGACTGGGGTTCAAATTCAGAAAAGAGGGTGGAGCCACACCCAATCAGATTTGTTTCATTTCAAAGCAAATGATTGATGCCAAACAATGCAAAGCTCACAAACTAGGTCATTGAGTCATTGGGCTTGATTCACAAAGCGGTGATAACTCAGTTATCACGCCTAAAAGACTTTAGGCGTGATAAGCCGTGCAAAGCTGAGTTATCACCGATTTTTGCTGCTCTTCGCGCGAAGCTCGAAAGTTTTGCGCGCGCAAACGCACAGGCGCGCGCGCAAAGTCCCATAGGGTTCAATGGGCGCTTCGCGCGCAATCGCGCGGGCGCGCGCGCAAAACTTAGCGCGTGGAAAATTCGCGTGAGTTTCTTCTTATCATGCCTAAAGTGAGTTTAGGTGTGATAAGGGGCTTTTCACAGGCGTGCAAACACTTTGCACCGCTTTGTGAATCAAGCCCATTGTGTGTTAGGGTTAGAAAAAGTGGGAGGAGCCAACACCAGCCAAATATATACCCTGGCAACGCCGGGCAATCAGCGTGTGTGTGTGTGTGTGTCCATATATATATATATATATATATATGTATATATATATATATATATATATATATATATATATATATATATATATATACACACACACACACACACACACACACACACACACACACACACACACACACACACACACACATCACACTTTTTCATGAGCAATAGAACAAGCAGATTATACTCATTCTTAATATTTCAATAAATCTAATTTGTTGGTATAGGATAGACAATTAGGTTCACTTTCTAAGGGCAGCGTTTAAAGGGTGAAAAAATGAATTTACCCAAATTCACCAGTAATTCAGCAGAATTAACCATCACATCAAGGCAACATAATCTTTGTTGTAATTTACTTGTATTGCTGAACACTATTGCTGTCTAACTAGATCATCTCTGGCTACAAGCCACCCCACTGAAAAAAACTGCACTGATAATCTACCAACCGCTGCTTCATTGCCCTAGTCAAGCCCACCACCAAGGATTCCACAGCTTCTGCTACACTATTTTCTCCACGGATGAATAGAAGGTGCACCGCTACACTGCAGACAGGTGGAGACAGTGCTGGACCCTAGGTTGCTCAAGCCAATTGAGATAAACAGTGGAATGGAGGGATCCGCAACAATGTCTCTTGAAAAAGCTCAAATTCTTTATTTAGGACGTATCCTCATATCAGTGGAAGCACAGCTGACATGTTTCGGGCCAAATCGTGCCCTTATTCATAGCTAAAAGTCACAAACGGTCTCAGCTGTTTTTAAATAGGTGGAGACCGACCGGGGTGGGGCATAGACCACTCCTATTAAAGGAGGAGTCGAGACAAGTATTAGCCTCCATACACACGGCAGTCACCACCTGTACATGCATAAATTTGTATCTAAAACCATACAAAAGAGAAGCATAAAATTAAAAACAAAACACAGGAACAACATATGAAAAAATATGAGCCACATATGTGGACTCAAATACACACCATATCGCAACAGTGAGAAATAGTCAATGAAGTCACCAATGTAGTAAATCTAAACTGTCACTAAAGCCAGATCCCACCTTGCATTCAAGCCTTTCGGGATTCTGGTTCCAAGGCGGAATATCCATAGGGCCTCCCTTTTTTGGATAAATGACAGGAGGTCACCACCTCTCTTGGGTAAAAAGACCCTCTCAATACCCTGAAATACAAAACCGGACATGTCACCACCATGTACCTCCCGAAAATGCTTTGCTACATTGGAGATATTTTTGGTGGACCAGGATGCTCCTAAATAATGTTCTGCTATCCTGGCTTTTAGGGGTCTAGTAGTGCACCCCACATATTGTAAAGAACATAAAGTACATGTAACCAAATAAATGACATTTTTAGTGTTACAATTAATGAAATGTTTGAGAGAAGACCCATAACCGGTTGTAAGTGACCTAACTGACTGGGTATTGGTGTGTACTATACAATAATGACATGTAGGAAGTGCACATCTGTATGACCCCTTGCTAGAAAGCCAAGTGGTGGAGTTCAAGCTGGTGTTAAAGAGACTAGGGGACAGCATATTTCCCAAAGTAGGAGCACGTCTGCTAGCAAAACTTACGCCTTGTTGTAAAAAAGGACGTATATCACTATCTCCTTCCAAGATGGGTAGATATTTCTCAATGATGTGCTTTATGTCTCGAAACTCAACACTATAATTAGTGACAAAAACAGGTCTTTGCATAGGTTTTACATCTGAAGCAGAGCCGCGTACTAGGTTGCTTCTAGGAATTGAGAGGGCTCGACGTTTTCCCCTGTCTATCATCCACTTTGGATAGCCCCTGTCACTCAGGCGACCCTCCACCACAGAGAACTCACGCAATACGGTCTCCTTGTCCGAGCAGTTTCGGTGGGCCCGAATAAATTCACCCACCGGAACCGCCCGGACAGTGTGGCCCGGGTGGCAGCTACTGGCCTGGAGGGTAGAGTTACCCACACATGTCTTTCTAAAGGTGCTGGTGTGAATCCCCCCAGAATTTGCATCACCCACTAAAGTGAGATCTAGATAGTCAATACGATGCTGCTGCCAAATATGTGTAAATCTCAAGTTACAACGATTGTCATTCAGAGATGTCACAAAAGCGTCTGCCGAGGATTGATCTCCCCGCCAGATAACCAGGATGTCATCAATGAACCTCCCATACCACGCAAGTCTGTCCCGAGGGCGTCCCCCACCCCCAAAGACGTGGAACTCCTCCCACCATCCCATGTAAAGATTTGCCAGGGATGGGGAGAATTTGGCCCCCATGGAGGCCCCACATCTCTGGAGGTAGAAGGCGCCATCGAACATAAAAAAGTTGCAGGTCAGGAGGTATTCCACGGCGGCACAAATAAACACCCTGAGATCAGATGAATAGTCTGAATATTTCTCAAGATGGTACTGTAAGGCCGTGAGGGCCAGATGATGTGGAATACAAGAGTATAGGGATTTTACATCAATGGTGAGCCAACTGCAGGAGTCGTCCCATTTATACTTCTCCAAACTTCCCAGCAGGTGCTTGGAGTCCTTCAAATATCCCGGGAGTCTCCTGACTAGGGGCTGCAGCATGGAATCTACCCAGTCACTAAGGCGCTCCCCCAGGGACCCAATACCAGCAACAATGGGTCTACCCTCTGGGGGAGCGCCCGGTTTATGTATTTTCGAGTGTTAAAAACATCAAAATGATGCGTGGGAGAAAAAGACATACCCTTAGACAATAATGTCAATTCAGTTTCTGTAAAGGTGGAATCAGATAGGTTAACAACATTGGCCGGTACGACTGAAAAATGACTCCTATATTTACCTTTATTGTGTTTTACTCCTGCCCTTCGGGTTCTTTTCCTTTCCTGTTCTGATTCGAAATTTGTTTGTGTCGCTTGAAAAAAGGGGGCCTGTACTTTGCGTTTTTTGAATTAGGTGGTTGACATCTCCTATCAGACTGGACCCCTATAGGTTCATCTATGATGTTGGTGTGGAGCTTGGCATTCCTTGTGTCAGGGGGACTAACCGAGAGTTCCCTCCGTGGGTGAGTATCAACTGTGAAATTTACTCTCCTCCTGTTCCTGGACCGGGACCTACGTGTATTGGTAACTGGGGACTTAGGAGGAGCTTCCCATTTACCCCATTGGTATACCAGATCTGATTTGTAGTCGTTAGTATCCCTAATGTATTTCAACCTTTTGGTTTCTGTAATCATAGCCTCCAATTTAGAGACATTCTCCAGCATCCTATCATGTAAATCATTGTATTGTTGTAGCGTGTCATACTTAGACAAACTGTGCGTTAATTCAGATATGTTAACTCTGATGTCCACAAGTTTACTCTCTTCATATTTAATAATAAGTTTCATCAATTTTAAAGAGCAGTCAGTAAGTAGCATATGCCACTCAACCAGGAACTCATCACAATATATAGTGGTGGGAATCTTTTTGATTTGTAGTCCTCGGGGAACAATTCCCTCTGCCACATACTGTTTAAGTGTAGAAAGATCCCACCAAATCTTGGTCTCTTTACTCATTAAGTCGTCCAGCTGAGAGAAAGAAGTCCTAAGACCCACCTCCGGTTGGATGTCACAAATATTAGAATTCCTAGAGAATACTGCTGTAAATTTGTTGTATCTATCCGGATCCGAGTCCAGATCTGCCATAGGAATAATATGTTTTTCATATTGAGGAGGATATTTGGTGAGGAGTTCCTGGAGGGCAATGTCCAAAGGATTATCATTAAAGCTATTCTTACTGACAATGTCCATACAGATGGGTCTGGAATCTGGGGCTGAATTAACCTCTATAGGTTGATGTGTATGTGTGAGTACATCCTCCTGTACAAGAGGGGCAATGCTGACATGCTGCCCATCATCAATGATTTGCTCTGCAACCTTAGGGGGCAAATCTGCAGAAGTAATGGGAAAATGTAAGGAAAGTCTCTTTACCTTCCTGGGCGCCTCTATGCCACGATTAAGGTCCTCCATCAAGTCCTTGACCAAGCTGCGGCAGTGTGGACGCCATGTATCAGGATCATGGAGCGTATCTACTAAAGGCTCCGTAGGGCGAGAGGTCTGTGGGCACAGGTGCTGCTCTTTCCTTCTCGCCCCCAAATCTTTCACTTGTCGCTGGGTGCTGGGGAGAGTCGGATCCGCAGAAGGACATTGACTCCCGTCTAGCATTTGCATAGGGGATGCAGTCCGCGTCACTTCCGGTTCCGCCCTGAGTGACGCTGAGTGCTCTGGACGATCTGTCCTCAATGCGCTGCTCCGTCCGGCATCCCCTGCATCCACACGTGTAATTCCATGCGAGCCCGTCTGTCCACGGGACGCCACATCTTTCTCATCTGCAGTGGCAATCCAGGACTTCAAAGACTTGGCCGGCTGGGTGGACGGACGTCCAGGAACTTTGCTCAAAGGATCCAATTTGCTGCGGGTGAGATATGAGGAAATATCACTGTCGCTCAGAGTAGAATTGTGCGTATTGCTCCTCAAATAACGATGTTCCTTGGAAGCCATGATGTGAATGGCACCACTGAGAGGAAACAAGTAATGTCCTGGAGCTTGTCTGTACAGGAGCCGGTGAGATAGCAAATGCAGATGGATGAATAGAAGGTGCACCGCTACACTGCAGACAGGTGGAGACAGTGCTGGACCCTAGGTTGCTCAAGCCAATTGAGATAAACAGTGGAATGGACACACCACCATTCCCAGTGCAACAGTATGTACCCCCAGCACATCAGTATGCATACCCCCCTCAGTATGCATACCCCCCTCATACCTGCTCCTCTCCCCCCTGACCTGCTGGTGCCTCATGTTCTGGCTCCATCAGCTCCTGCCCCTAGTCCCTTGTCCACTTCTCGCCACACATCTTAACCCCAGGCCCACTCCTGTCTCCCAGCCCCCCATTCCCCTCCCCTTACTTCCCCCCTCACCCCCACAACCAAAATCACCCACCTAGCCCCACTCCCTGCCACACCTCCCACCCTCCCCATACCCATGAACATCCTCGCATCAATCTCATTCCTATCCACCCCATCCTCAATCTTTTCCTCTATCCGGTGGGCTCTGGAATGCCAGATCTATCCGCAACAAGTTTACAACGATCCATGACCTCTTCCTCTCAAAAACCCTCACCTTTCTTGCCCTTACTGAGACCTGGCTCACCCTCTCTGACCTGCCTGCGGATGAAGCCCTATCCTACGGGGGTTTGCACCTCAGCCATACCCCAAGACCAGATAACAAGCCTGGGAGAGGGGTGGGCCTGCTCCTCTACCCGCCCTGCACTTTCCATGTCCTTACCCCTCCACCTTCTCTTCACTTTACCTCCTTTGATGCCCATGCTACCTGCCTCTACCATCCCCTCCCAGCCATTATCGCAGTCCTGTACCGCCCCCCCCCCCCCAGTACAACATCGCACTTCCTAGACAACCTTGCCTCCTCGCTCCCACACATCCTGTCCTCTGGCTTCCCAACCATCATCCTCGGAGACTTTAACATTACACTTGATGAGCCCACCACCTCTGCCACCACTCAGCTTATCTCCCTCACCAACTCCCTTGGCATCACTCAGCACACTAACACCCCAACCCACAGCAATGGTAATACCCTGGACCTAATTTTCTCCAAAGCCATCACCCTTACAAATCTGGACATTGCATCATTCCCCATCTCCGACCACCACCACCTCATCACCTTCACCCTCGATCCGCCTAGCACCCCTTGCCCCCCTCCCTGACCTGGACGGTGGCAGAGAGATCTGCCAACCTTGACCCCAATGTACTAAGCCACACCCCTCCACTCCCTCCCCAGCCTATCCCTCCCCAACCAAGCGACAGCTCAATACAATCGTAACCTCTAAACAGCCTTAGATCATGCTGCTCCCCTGACCTTTCATACCAACTGTCGCCCCAACCCCCAACCTTGGCACACTACCCTCACAAAAAAAAACTAAAAAAAGTGACATGAGCTGCATAACGCAAATGGAGAAAATCCTTCCACAACCATGATTTCCTGGGATACAAGACCAAGTTGCAGACATACCATACTGCCCTCGCTGATAGCAGACATACTTCACTCGTTTGATTGCTACCCAAGCCTCCAACCCACATTGTCTTTTTGCCACCTTTAATGCCCTAATCAACCACCCCCCCCTTCCCCCCCAACCTCCACCCTTTCAGCCACTGACCTATCAAACTACTTTATCAACAAAATAACAACTACCTGGAGGGATATTTCTCTCCTCCACTCCATCGCCCCCTCCTCCTCACCCCATCCTACTCCTGCCTCTCCCCCCCCCCTTACCTCCTTCACTCCTGTCACGGTGGAGGAAGTCAACCAGGTGCTGGCAACTTCCCCTGCCACTTCCTGCTCCCTAGATCCGGTCCCATCTGATTCTCTCCGCCCACATTACACATTATGATTCTCTCCACCACACAATATTCCATCCTGCTCCTCCTGGACCTCTCCTCAGCATTTGTCACTGTTGACCACTCCCTCCCCACCTCCAGTCCTTGCAGTCAGTCAATGGGCATTCAGGACCTAGTGTTATCCTGGGTCTCCTCCTACCTCTCCAACTGCTCCGTCACAACATTCTTCAATGGCTCCTCATCCACTCCTACACCCCTCTCAGTTGGTGTTCCTCAAGGTTCCGTCCTAGGACCACTACTGTTCTCACTCTACACTGCCTCAATTGGCAAAATCACCTTCTGGTTGGGCTTCGATTACCGCCTGTATGCCGATGACACCCAGATATACCTCCACACCCCAGCTCTCTCCTCCTCCACCATGGACAAAGTCTTCACCTGCCTCACATACTTTTCCTCCTGGATGGCCGCCAGGTTCCTGACGTCATCTATACAAGCGCCGGTTACTAGAGGGAGAAGCGAGGACGTCAGCGATCTCCGGGCAGCATAGACACAGTAAGACACGCTAGCTGCCATTACATGTAACATGCACGGGGAGCGGGGGACACAGGCTAGGAGTTGGGACAGACATGCGGCTGGGAATGTAATGGGTTTGGGGCTAGGTCTTATATTCGGAGGATGCCTTATATTAAATGAATGAATGAAATTTCAGCTAGGTCTTATAATTAGAGGATGTTTTACTTTAGGGGAAAGACGGTATGAAGCCTCTGGCAGGGCCCTCCTCCTTACTGTCAATCACACCTCTTGTGGACTAGAACAGCCTCTATTTTGACCTATGACACTGTACTGTTATCAAATCATTTGCATGATCTTGTTTTGTTGTGAGTTTCCTGTATGTCCTACCTTGCATGTTAACCCATTTATTTATTGTGCAGCGCTGCGTAATATGTTGGCGCTTTATAAATACAATAAATTATAATAATACAAGGATTACGTCCGGATTCCAATAACACCAGAAAAAGTGATAGGTCATCTTTCAGGATAATCTAACTGGAAAACGGAGCCTTTAAAAATCTAACTGTGATAGTACTCCTTTGTGCTGCATCCAAACCTAAAATGAATGTGTTGGCTGAAGTTCTGCTTTCAAAAATGAAGCAGCAATCCTACCCTGACAGAGACAAACAAAAAGGATCATGGCGACTATTCTAAAAAGTAAAGCAACTGCTTGGCTAGCCTAGTTGTACAAACTATTTTCTCTCAGGACTGACAGCTGTTATCCAGTTATTCAGTGTACCTCTCCAAAATGACAGGACCTCCTCCACATGAACTGCTGCCAGTAACAATGCCCTGAAGATACAATCCATCACTGCATGGGCCTGGGAGCAGGAGCGTCTCGTGCTTAGCAGGAGCAGATTAACAAGCTGCCATGATGTATGCTGCGTGATCCACACTGATGCATCCCAGTAGCTTAGCTCATTGCCTGAATCATGTCAGCTGTGACATCTTTTTGTCAGACTGATGTGTATTTCCCAATAGAAATGCCCTCCTTACAGAATCAGCCTCTGGAAAGGCAGAACACTATACGGTTCTGACAATATTGTACATCACTTAAATAACAGTGTAATGCAGCAGTATACAGCGACCATCAGTTATTTATACAATCAACAGATTATCTCCCATGATTTAATATGTTCAGTAAATAATGCAACAGTTTTATGAGGAAACCCAAACTTAAACCAAAAATACTCTTTTTTCAGGTGAATGCTTTGTTGAAGCCTTGGTAAAAGCACATCAATATTATTGAATTAACCCTTCATTTGGCATATAAAATGCACATAGATTATATCAGAAACTAGGAATAAAATTGTTAATATTAACCACTTTGTCCTCCTTGACGTATAAAAACGTCAAGGAGGACAGGCGCGCTCCCGCGGCCGATCGCGCGCATGCACGCGCACTCCCGGCCGCGGAGTCGGTAGCCACGGAATCAATGTATCGGGCTGGGGAGCCCGATCATTGATTCCTCTCCCCCGCTGAAAAAGCGACAGTTTCTCTCGGAAGCTTCGCTCTTTCTGAAGCTGTGTCCCTCTAAGCGTACATTGTACGCTTAGAGTGACGTCATGTAAAAAAAATCGAGATTGCCATCTTGTGGCCAAAAAGTAAAACTACAAGCAAATACCCAAAAACATTACACTACACCAATATTTCCCCAAATAAAACACTTTTATATCCCACCCTCCCAAAAATGCCCACATAAAATGTTTAATAAAAAAAAACAAAAAAAACATTACTATAAAAAAAAAAAAAAAAAAAAAATATTTACCTAAGGGTCTAAACTTTTTAAATATCTATGTAAAGATGAAATATTTCTCTCTATTTTTTTTTATAAGCTTGTAAATAGTGATGTATGCAAAACGGAAAAAATGCTCTTTCATTTCCAAATAAAATATTGTCGCGATACATTGTGATAGGGACATAATTTAAATGGTGAAATAACCGTGACAAATGGGCAATAACAATACGTGGGTTTTAATTATGGAGGCATGTATTATTTTAAAACTATAATGGCCGAAAACTGACAAATAATGAATTTTTTCATTTTTTTTCTTATTCTTCCTGTTAAAATGCATTTACAGTAAAGTGGCTCTTAGCAAAATGTACCCCCCAAAGAAAGCCTAATTGGTGGCGGAAAAAACAAGATATAGATCAGTTCATTGTGATTAGTAGTGATAAAGTTATAGGCTAATGAATGGGAGGTGAACATTGCTCGGATGCATAAGCTGAAAACGACTGAGATGTTAAGTGGTTAAAGAAAAATGTGTGGCACAAACCTTCAAAGCACATGTCCACTGTGGGGACAATTGTAGCCTAATAGCAGTTGGCCATTTAAAATTCTAGCCCCCTCCACGTGCCCCTGGAAACATCATTTCCTGGTCTCTGCGTCCCTACAGAGGCCAGGCAGATGTCATGCAGAGAAGGAGGATTGTAAAAGCCCCAAGTGTTTGGATTTTGATCCAGTTGTGAGGGGACAAGTTACACAGCCATATAAAAAACAGTTCACCTTTTAGATTCTTTAAAAGTATTCAAGTATGCTATCTTAAAATATACCTGCCCTGAAGCAAAGCTACCTAAGGCATACATGCCAAATTCTGGCCTGCAAGTGGTTTCCCCAATTCGCATTATGTTTGGCCCACTCTAGACCACCAGGGAAAATATACTGTATTGGAGGTGAAGTCCTAGATCACCAGGGCAGCCATATGGGTGAGGGGTGGGGGATAATAGAGACACCAGGGAAGTATATATATAGAATGGAGGGGGTTGAATAGACACTAGGAGACAGTTTAGTGGTGCAAGGGGGGACCAGTAGACACCAAGGGAACTGTATAGGAGAGACAGAAATTCCACTAGACACCAGGACACTATATAGGGGAAGGGGGCAACTAGACAACAGGAAAATGTATAGGGGAGGGGGTCACTAGACACCAGGGAATTTTATAAGGGAGGGAGCTGACTACAAGACATTGAGGTTGGCCAGTGACTTGGTCACGGCAATTCACTTAAGCCCACTTTGTATTTGAGTTTGACATTCCTGATCTAAGGTAAGCACAGAGGTATGTGCATGTTGGATCCACAATCCTCTTTGCTTTGTCAGTTCCTCCCCCCCCCCCCCCCCAACAAATTTGTCTCAACTGGGGTCAGATTTTCAGAGGCAAATTTGCTGTGATGTTCCCTCCTATTATCACCCTCCCATTTCCTCCACTTCCCTGCCCGATTCACTCTCTTTAAGGGGAAGAAATTGCAGGGTAATAGAAGAGAACATTGCAGAAAGCCTGCCTCTTCCTGTTTGAAAATTTGACATTAGCTTAAAGGATACCCGAAGTGACATGTGACATGATCAGATAGACATGTGTATGTAAAGTGCCTAGTACACAAATAACTATGCTGTGTTCCTTTTTTTCTTTCTCTGTCTGAAAGAGTTAAATATCAGGTATGTAAGTGGCTGACTTAGTCCTGACTCAGACAGCAAGTGACTACAGTGTGACCCTCACTGATAAGAAATTTCCTTTTTTATCTCTTTCTTGCTCTCAGACCCCATTTTCTGCTAGGAAAGTGTTTTATAGTTGGAATTTCTTATCAGTGAGGGTCACACTGTAGTCACTTCCTGTCTGAGTCAGGGCTGAGTCAGCCACTTACATACCTGATATTTAACTCTTTCAGACAGAGAAAGAAAAAAAAGGAACACAGCATAGTTATTTGTGTGCTAGGCACTGTACATACACGTCTATCTCATCATGTCACATGTCACTTCGGGTATCCTTTAAAATCAAGTTATTCAAGGTATTATTAGGTGGATTGGGGGAACTGGAAGAAGAATGGAAAACACTCAGATGTATGTGGATTAAGCATGAATATGCCCTCCCTCTGTGCTTACCTAAGGTAACATTATAATGAATATTACAACATTATATATATACAGTATATATATTTTTTATATATATATATATATATATATATATATATATATATATATATATATATATATATATATATATATATATAAAAGCCCGTGCTGCGTGCATGCTTTGCATAGTATTGCATAAAATTCGGTTTGTGCTGCTCATCCCTTGGCTTATGTTATTTTCCCCTATGAGCGTGCATAACCACACCCATCTCTAGCACAGTTAAGCATATAAATGAGCGGTGCTCATAGTTCAGTTAGTAGCTAGTAGAAGGTGAGGTGTTTTTAATTTCATTTCTCCTATTTAGCTGACCCCTGGGCTTTTGGCATGGTTCCCACTAGAACGCTGATAAAAACTAGCATTTTTGCCTGGTTAGAGTAGGACTCACCAGATCGGGGACACTTTGGCGCAGTTTGTGAGCTTAAACGCGTTAAAGCGTAACCAAGAGCCCCTGTCACTGTTTTCCTGTTGTGTGCTGCAGCACCCTCTGTATATATATATATATATATATATATATATATATATATATATATATATATATATATATATACAGTATATATATATATATATATACAGTATATATATACAGTATATATATATATATAATCCTGCAGCCAGAGTCTTGCTACAAGTAAGTGTTTATACATCAATACATCATATAATACTGTAGATGCCCTCAGCACAAGAGAGAATTAATGGAGATGTGGCTTAAATCATCATCATCAGTCCAGAAATGGGTATGCTTTTATGGAAATACAAAAAAAAAAAAAAAAAGAAAGAGAGAAAGATCTAGTTCAGCAGTTTTTTTTTTACTGCGTTGAAACATTTCTGGCGTTTAACTGGTTAACACAACTTTGTGGGAGATATGTGCTTGTTTTCAATGATTTTGTGGCTGAAAGTCTGGGCAGCAAGTCAGGCCAGAATAGCAGAATTCTATCAGCTTCATTCTCAGGCGAGAAGCCAAGCATCTGGCATTTCCCAACGAAAGTGATGGCACAGTGCACTCCTCAGAGTGGAGGGAGAACAGATGACAGAGCAGAGCAGCATCTGATGGAAGATGCCTGGCAGGAGGTGGAACAGATGGGCTGGCACCAGAGGAAGCAGATGGCTTAGCAAAGCTGACACTAGTCTCCACCTTAGTAACAAGGCATAGTTTGCATGATCACTGTAAACAAGAATGGTGCAATCGCTTCTTAAAGCTTATGCACCACTTCTGGACATGCACACTTGTACTAAGTCATTGTTCAGTACCACCGTTACTTTACTTGCAACTAAACAGAGGACATTGTGAACTTTATGTTCCAGCTTGTGGCCAGAACATAATTCAAGCACAGCCTTCCCAGTTAGCCCAGGTGCCAGACGTTACTACCCAACAAGCATTGCCAATTTCCTCTGAGTATGGCAGTGTTCCACTTTTGTGAGGATCAGCATTAGAATCAAATGGTTTTGGAAGTAAAGTAGAAAGGATTTAAATGGAAACACAATTCTGGCTAAATATCACTGCTTAATATATATATATATATATATATATATATATATATATATATATATATAGTGGCTTGCAAAAGTATTCAGCCCCCTTGAAGTTTTCCACATTTTGTCATATTACTGCCACAAACATGAGTCAATTTTATTGGACTTCCACGTGAAAGACCAATACAAAGTGGTGTACACGTGAGAAGTGGAACGAAAATCATACATGATTCCAAACATTTTTTACAAATCAATAACAGCAAAGTGGGGTGTGCGTAATTATTCAGCCCCCTTTGGTCTGAGTGCAGTCAGTTGCCCATAGACATTGCCTGATGAGTGCTAATGACTAAATGGAGTGCACCTGTGTGTAATCTAATGTCAGTACAAATACAGCTGCTCTGTGACGGCCTCAGAGGTTGTCAAAGAGATTCTTGGGAGCAACACCACCATGAAGTCCAAAGAACACACCAGACAGGTCAGGGATAAAGTTGTTGAGAAATTTAAAGCAGGCTTAGGCTACAAAAAGATTTCCAAAGCCTTGAACATCCCACAGAGCACTGTTCAAGCGATCATTCAGAAATGGAAGGAGTATGGCACAACTGTAAACCTACCAAGACAAGGCCGTCCACCTAAACTCACAGGCCGAACAAGGAGAGCGCTGATCAGAAATGCAGTCAAGAGGCCCATGGTGACTCTGGATGAGCTGCAGAGATCTACAGCTCAGGTGGGGCATTCTGTCCATAGGACAACTATTAGTCGTGCACTGCACAAAGTTGGCTCTTATGGAAGAGTGACAAGAAGAAAGCCATTGTTAACAGAAAAGCATAAGAAGTCCTGTTTGCAGTTTGCCACAAGCCATGTGGGGGGCACAGCAAACATGTAGAAGAAGGTGCTCTGGATGGATGAGACCAAAATGGAACTTTTTGGCCAAAATGCAAAACGCTATGTGTGGCAGAAAACTAACACTGCACATCACTCAGAACACACCATCCCCACTGCCAAATATCGTGGTGGCAGCATCATGCTCTGGGGATGCTTCTCTTCAGCAGGGACAGAGAAGCTGGTCAGAGTTGATGGGAAAATGGATGGAGCCAAATACAGGGCAATCTTGGAAGAAAACCTCTTGGAGTCTGCAAAAGACTTGAGACTGGGGCGGAGGTTCACCTTCCAGCAGGACAACGACCCTAAACATAAAGCCAGGGTAACAATGGAATGTTTTAAAACAAAACATATCCATGTGTAAGAATGGCCCAGTCAAAGTCCAGATCTAAATCCAATTGTGAATCTGTGACAAGATCTGAAAACTGCTGTTCACAAACGCTGTTCATCTAATCTAACTGAGCTGGAGCTGTTTTGCAAAGAAGAATGGGCAAGGATTTCAGTCTCTTGATGTGCAAAGCTGGTAGAGACATACCCTAAAAGACTGGCAGCTGTAATTGCAGCAAAAGGTGGTTCTACAAAGTATTGATTCAGGGGGCTGAATAATTACGCACACCCCACTTTGCAGTTATTTATTTGTAAAAAAATTCTGGAATCATGTATGATTTTCATTCCACTTCTCACGTGCACACTACTTTGTATTGGTCTTTCACGTGGAATTCCAATACAATTGATTCATGTTTGTGGCAGTAATGTGACAAAATGTGGAAAACTTCAAGGGGGTCGAATACTTTTGCAAGCCACTATATATATATATATATATATATGTATATATATATATATATATATATGTATATATATATATATATATATATATATATGTATATATACATAAATATATACATATACATATATATATATATATATACATATATATATATATATGTATATATATATATATGTATATATACATAAATATATACATATATATATATATATATATACATATATATATATATATATATATATATATATATATACATATATATATATATATATATATATATATATATATATATACATATATATATATATATATATATATATATATATATATATACATATATATATATATATATATACATATATATATATATATATATATATATATATATATATATATATATATATATATACATACATATATATATATATATATATATATATATATATATATATATATATACATATATATATATATATATATATATATATATACATATATATATATATATATATATATATATATACACATATATATATATATATATATATATACATATATATATATATACATATATATATATATATATATACATATATACATATATATATATATATACATATATACATATATATATATATATATACATATATATATATATATATATATATATACACATGCTGTGTATATATATATATATATATATATATATATATATATATATATATACACACATGCTGTATATATATATATATATATATATATATATATATATACACACATGCTGTATATATATATATATATATATATATATATATATATATATATATAAAATAAGGCTGTCAGCCCAGAGGACATCGCTTTATTCTGGACTGGATTAAGCCATGCCAGTTATTAGGTGGTAAATGTTTGCAGCCCTTACCTGGATAATATCAGAATACAGCAGTGATTGGTAATTGGATGCTGAATTAGCATCTCTGTGACTGCGGTGATGCACAGAAAATGCTGTGAGATCATTTCCTCAATAAGACCAGGCTGTCCAGGATTCATTTAAAAAGTTTTCACTGGGTGTGTGAACATATCTGGAGCAACCCAAATGCCAATTCACTAACCTTTCAGTAAACCCTCCTATGTTATAATATGACACAGGTGAGGGTCACAAACGTTTGCCATCTCATAGACAATTTGAAATATTTCCAATATATCCAAGTTTTGCTCTAACAACTTAGAGGACTCTTAGTAAATCACACCCTATTAATTCCTCTTGTGGATAGACAACCCCTAATCTGGAGCAAAATTCCCCAGTCCTTTATTTCTTTGCTACCCCACTTGTACACATCTGAATAAATATATAGATCTACTAAAACATTTCCATATTAACTTAGAAACTATAGGTCCAATCTCTAAATTACTGGCTGTGTTGTTGTTTTTCTGTAATAAGCGTGACTGGGGGAGTGATGGCAGGATTTTTTGCAAAAAAAATTTTCCACCGAAAAAGTGTACCCATTGTCTTTCAACAAAGTTTTGATGTGTGCATATTTAATATTCCAATATGGATGCTTAGAGGAAGACAGATATCAGATAAGTTGTAACACCAGGCATTTTATCGTTGCCATCAGGACCGGTTTTTGCCAAAGTCATTCCAGACATGTTCCTGGAGCACCATTTTGTGTAGGGGCAGCACTGTAGTTTCCACTTAGATGATTGAAATATGATCATCCGTAGCAGCAGTACAATCTCCCTGTCTCCCATCCCAACATCAATGTTTTGCAGCATATAGTGTGCAGCACTGTAGTGCATACAGATTGCCCCACCCCCTCTAATCATCTGAAGTATGCAGCAACAACCTCCTCTCAGTCCCTGAGTCTATTACCCAGGACAGCAGTGGCGGTGTGTGGAGGGGTTTGGCGAGCATTCGACAGCCTTGCTGGAAAGAGGGCACTTGCTTCCTCTGTCAGGAAAGAGTAAGTGTTGTGCAGTCAGAAATGCAGTGCAGGAGCTTGGAGGCAGAAGCAGCGGCTGGGACACTATGGGATCCTCTAACTTTATCCGTCCCGTTGCCTAACATTTGATATGCTGCCTAATGCCTGACGCAATCCTTTCCTTCCTGTTGCTTAACCTTAACACAGCCAGCCTAATGTGTTTTTCCTTTCACCATTTTCTCGCATTGTAGCACCATTTTGAGGTAGAGCCTGGCTCCTAACTTTGATTGGCTATAAAGCATGAACATTTGTGACATGTAGCTGAAAGGGAGTTGTGAGTTACATTTCTTTATTCTGGACCCTATCTCCGGTACAACTTTGATGTGCAGCATCAGAAGTGAGACCTTTGTTGACACTTGGCAAATTTGGTTATTTAACACCTAGACTGCAAGCAAGTTTTTGAAAATCCAGCATGCCAGTGCCAGCTATGGTTGAGTTGTGTTTATTAAATGTCTTGCTCAAATCTACATCTACCAAATTCAATATTAGTCAGTAGGGTTCGGCATTGAGTTGCAAATACATTTTAGATGATTGAGAATTATTATGAAACAGAATTATGCTAATTATTATGAAAATCTAAAATGGATTGTCCATCGTAAATGGACTAATCAAATCCTACAGGGAAAGCATCTAATAGGTCTATTTTCAAACTACATAGATTTTCAATAGCATTTGCACGATTCTACATCAACTTACAATTATTTCCATAGATCAAGTAAAAAAGTTGGCGCTGAGCCAAAACATTTTACTAAACGCCTGTAGACGTCACAGGAATATGAGGAAACAAAAACACCTATGGATGTTCATGGCAGGCAGAAGTAGTTTTGTACTAAAATGCCTTGAGACAGTAGTTATCGATGTGGGACACAAACACCTAAAGACCTCCATGGCAGTCTGAGGGTTAATTTTTTTTCTTCAGCACTGCCTTGATAAATCTGTTCATCCGAGTCACTGACCCAGTGTTCTGACTCCAGTAACTTGTGGGGTGCATGCTGGTTGCACGCATTTCAGTCTAACTACTAAAGCATGCAAGTAGAGACGGTAGCTACTGCATTCCTGTCAAATCAGGTTAGCTGTAACTGGCCAAGCATCCTACTGTATGAGCTTGATCTCTGAAAGCAAAGCATCCAAAAAAGACAATTCACTGATTTTCTGTTTTTGTTGCATAGAGCTCATAACCATCCCGCTGTTAGAGGAACAGCCCTTCTTTTGGAACCGACTGGCACATAATTGGGTCTGACAGGTTAATATAAATAAATGTATTTATCTAGGAAAAAAAACATTTAGACTTACCAGTAATGTGATTTCTAAACATTACAGGGTGCAGATGAAAGTGGAGATATTAGGCTCCACCTCCTGGGGAAACACAAAACGAAGATTTAAAAGCCTCTGTAGTGTACCTGATCCATCTATCTTACAACACTGCCAAGTGCAAAGTTATACAACAGATAGAAAAATAAAGGAGGGGGGATTGTATGCTGTACCCTGGAATGTTTTGAAGTCACATTTCCGGTAAGTCTAAACTTTATTCTCTCTAACCATTCCAGGGTGAAGCTGAAAGTGGAGAGATAGTCGAGTAATTTCTACTTACATTCAGGGTAGGACTGTTGCCTGAAAATCCTTGCAACCAAAGGACATATCCTGCTGGGGCCATACATTAATCCAATAATGCTTCATAAATGTCGAACTTAACCATGTAGCTGCTTGGCAGATTTGTTGCAATGATGCTTCTGCTCTCTCTTTCCAGGATGTCGATAGAGATAGTGGGCAGCACGGTGGCGTAGTGGTTAGCACTCTCGCCTTGCAGCGCTGTGACCCTGGTTTGAATCCCAGCCAGGGCACTATCTGCAAAGAGTTTGTATGTTCTCTCCGTGTCTGCGTGGGTTTCCTCCGGGCACTCCGGTTTCCTCCCACATTCCAAAAACATACGGATAAGTTAATTGGCTCCCCCTAAAATTGGCCCTAGACTATAGTACTTACACTACATAATATAGACATATGGCAATGGTAGGGATTAGATTGTGAGCTCCTTTGAGGGACAGTTAGTGACAAGACAATATATATATATACACTGTACAGCGCTGCGTAATATGTCGGCGCTATATAAATACATAATAATAATAATAATAATAATAATAATAATAATAGAGACCTAGCTGAATGTGCTTTAACTGACAGAGGAACTACTAAATTCTTAATCTGGTATGTCATTGTTATGGCCTTCCTTACCTATCTTGTCATTGTTGGTTTGGATGCTTGTAAACCCTTGTTTGGCCCTGAGAATAATCTGAAAAGAAGACTGGACCTTCCAAACTCTGGTTTTCTAGAAGTACATTAACTGTGCTCTTTTCACGTCTAAATTTTATATACTTTCTATTTTTCCTTACTTGGAGAATGCTGGGAATAGATTGTAATGTTTTGCTTTCTATGAAAGTCTATTTTAGGTAAATAATTTGGATCTGGTGTTAATATTACTATGGCCTCAATTCACTAAGCTTATCTCCTGTCTTTAATAACGTTTCTAGAGTTGTTACCATGGTGATAAGGCATGTAGTATTCAGGAAACATTTTACCTCAGGCAAACCTAAAGTGAACTCTTCTGTCTTTAAGTTAACACTTTAATCCTTAAAATAACTCCAGAGTTAAAGAGAGGCTGTTCATTAACTGTGTGTGAAAATAACTACAGAGGAGGTAACTTAACTACAGAGGAGGTAACGTAAGGAATGAAGAGATAAGATAACTCTCTTACTGTGTGGAGGTAAGTTTTCTCTTGCCTTATCTCTAGCATGATCTTAGTGAATTGAGGCATTTGTCTGTTAACATGTTAAGAAATGGATCCTTCATAAATACCGCATGCAAATCACGAATCCTCCTTGCTGATGTTCCTTGCTAAAAAGGAAAAAAACACTATAGGCTGATCCAACTTTGATGTAATGTCCTTAAAACAAGACAAAATGAGGCTGAGTTGTGTGTGGCTTCCATGTGCCTGTATGAACTTCCTACAATGCCTGGGCATGCTCCTGATGAGGTTGCAGATGGTTTTCTGGGGTATGTGACCCGGACTAAAGCATCCACCAACTCCTGGACAGTCTGTGGTGCAATGTGGCGTTGGTGGATGGAGCGGGACGTGATGTCCCAAATGTGCTCATTGGATTCAGGTCTGAAGAATGGGTGTGCCAGTCAATAGCATCAATGCCTTCTTACAGGAACTACCCACACACTCCAGCCACATGAGGTCTAGCATTGTCTTGTATTACTGGGAGGGGGAAGGCAGCCCAAAAAAAATAACCATGGATGTAATAAATGTAAAATTGATAACCTCTTTTTTAGGCGCTCCAAGCTCTGCACCTTGGCTACCCAAACACTGCTTTATTTGATCTGAGGAAGCGGACTGTGCTCCGCAAAACGCGTTATTTTTGTGTCTGATTATTCAAATTTCTTTGCAATATTGGCGTTGACCCTTTTTAGAGGTAAGCCATTTTACATTTATTACATCCATAGTTATTTTTGGGGCGCCTTCTACCCTCCCAGTGAGGTTTACAGCCCCCTAGCTATTAGAGGCATCTGTCTATTAGTTTTGTGTACCCAAACAATCATTTTTTTTCTGGAGTGCAACCCATACATTTGAAGACAAAGAACCCGAGTGGGGACGAGATTTCCTCACTTGCTTTTATACCGTGGTTGCTGGTCTTGAAACCCACCTCAACACTTTGTATTTATCCAGAGCCTTATGTTAATATACTACACCATAAAGGGTTCCTGGTCTCTCCCTGTTTTTTCAGCATCTGTAGGAAGTCTTGGGACTCCTCTGGACTACACACCTCCCCACATTGTCTTGTATTAGGAGAAACCCAGGGCCAACCACACAAGCATATGGTCTTGCAAGGGGTCTGACTATCTCATCTCGGTACCTAATGGCAGTCAAGCTACCACTGGTGAACACATGGAAGGCTGTACGGCCCCCCAAAGGAATGCCACCCAACACCATTATTGACCCACTGCCAAACCAGTCATACTGGAGGATGTTGCAGGCAGGATGTTCTCCACAGCGTCTCCAGACTCTGTCATCTGCTCGGTGTGAACCTGCATTCATCTGCGAAGAGCACAGGATGCCAGTGGCATATTTGCCAATCCTGGTGTTCTCTGGCAAATGCCCTGCACGGTGTTGAGCTGTAAGCACAACCCCCACCTGTAGACGTTGGGCCCTCATACTCCCCTCATAGAGTCTGTTTCTGACCGTTTGAGCAGTCCCATGCACATTTGTGGCCTGCTGGAGGTAATTTTGCAGGGCTCTGGCAGTGCTCCTCCTGTTCCTCCTTGCACAAAGGTAGAGGTAGCAATCCTGCTGCTGGGTTGTTGCCCTCCTAAGGGATCCCCCACATCTCCTAATGTACTGGCCTGTCTCCTGGTATGGCCTCCATGCTCTGGACACTATGCTGACAGACATAGCAAACCTTCTTGCCACAGCTCACATTGATTTGCCATCCTGGGTGAGCTGCACTACCTGAGCCACTTGTGTGGGTTGTAGACTCAGTCTCATGCTACCACTAGAATAAAAGCACGGCCAGCATTCAAAAGTGAACAAAACATCAGCCAGAAAGCATAGGAACTGAGAACTGATCTGTGGTCACCACCTGCAGAACCATATCTGTCAGAGGTGCCTGGCTCTTCTACTAACCACATATGCTATTGCTCAGTTGTTATGGCCTGATGAAGCAGAATCAAACCTGCGAAAGGCGTTGCATTGTCCACCGGAGTACATAAATAAACTTGTATTTGACAAAAACATTGGTAATTTTTGTGTCTGCTTGGAGGAAGTAAGTCCAGCACTGCCTCCTCCTGTTTTAAATTCTTTTATCCTTTTGGTGCCTCTGCAATCCATACTAAACTGCTTTTTTGAGGATGTCTTGCTAATTAATTTAAAATACTACAGGTATATGCAGGATATCAAGCTATAATCTATTCTCCGTCTCACCTATAAAGATTCTAAATCTCAAATATACCATAGCATGGGAGCAAGGGATAATCAAAGGTATTCAATTTATTAAATATCACTTATAACAGACAACAACTATAGTTCACAAGCAATTAAAACCATTTAAAACTCTCCTAATATAGCCATATCATTAAGCAGGTAAAAGAGCAAAAAAAAAGCCAGTCATCCCGTGAATTACGCTTATCCTCCTGTGCCTCCACCTTCTTCCCGGCAAGCCTTGTACCCAGAGCTTGCCGCTGCGTGAGTTATGAGGAGATTGATGCCGCATCTCTGGAGATAGCCATGCCAGCGCTAAAGGAGTGAAGGCTGTGGGGTGAGGCTTTGAAAAAAAATTAATTGATAATTACACATACAAGCTTATCTGAATCTAGGCATCCAAAAGATAACAACTGAAGTTTAACTTTTCCTGTACTAGAAACAATATAGGACTTGTTTCTTTGCTGTTAACGTTATATTTCTTAGCTGTACAACGCATATAATTCATTATTTCATACGTTTATTTTCACTTCAGATTCATAAGTTTATTTTTACTTCTGATTCCCTTTAACTATTTGAATGTAGTTCTGCTACCTTTTTTTTTGTTGTTGTTGATATAGGTTTTATGCTATAAATAATCTTTTAGAGAAAAGAAAAAAAAAGGTCATACCACTTTAGGTTTGTGCACAATATTTATATACATTTTTTTGTACGTTACTGTGAAAAATAAATAAATCATGCTTTGCCGGTTTATAGACACTCATCTCACGGTCACCGAGTCAGAACTACTCTACTTTTAGTCACATGAGGGGCTGTCA
The DNA here is from genome assembly GCF_040937935.1 of Hyperolius riggenbachi. Taxonomy (NCBI): domain Eukaryota; kingdom Metazoa; phylum Chordata; class Amphibia; order Anura; family Hyperoliidae; genus Hyperolius; species Hyperolius riggenbachi. Next base: position 360,196,720 of record NC_090647.1, on the reverse strand, counting down.
GCTGAAACTCAGGCCTTTATTTAAGTTGCATTTTCTCCTAGGAGGCATTTTCACATCATATCAATAAAATGCTTTTTAACCACTTGCCGACCGCACGCTTATACCGTGCGTCGGCAAAGTGGCAGCTGCAGGACCAGCGACGCAGTACTGAGTCGCCAGCTGCAGGCTGATTAATCAGGAAGCAGCCGCTCTCGCGAGCGGCTGCTTCCTGTCAAATCACGGCGGGGGGCTCCGTGAATAGCCTGCGGGCCGCCGATGGCGGCTCGCAGGCTAAATGTAAACACAAGCGGAAATAATCCGCTTTGTTTACATTTGTACGCAGATCGGCGATCCCCGGCCAATCAGCGGCCGGGGATCGCCGCCATGTGACAGGGGACGTCCTGTCCATGGCTGCACAGGACGGATAGCGTCCTGTGCAGCCCCGATCTCCGGGGGGGGGGGGGGGGGGGAGCAGGTAGGAGAGGGAGGGGGAATTTCGCCGCGGAGGGGGGCTTTGAGGTGCCCCCCCCGCCAGCCACACGCAGGCAGAAGAGATCAGACCCCCCCTGCACATCATCCCCCTAGTGGGGAAAAAAGGGGGGCAATCTGATCTCTCTGCCTGCACCCTGATCTGTGCTGGGGGCTGTAGAGCCCACCCAGCACAGATCACTAAAAACAGCGCTGGTCCTTAAGGGGGGGTAAAGGGTGGGTCATCAAGTGGTTAAGCCACCAGCATGAAAAATATACTTAGAATAATTTTGACAGTAGGTATTCACCTACTTTTTGGTATTTTCCAATTGTAGTGTGCTGTAAAGGTACTTTAAACAAAAGATGAAACATTATCTCTTAGGAGAAAAAGTGAACTAAGAGCCTACTATGACTTCAGACTAATTTTGAGGGAGGGTAAGGCCCCTCACATGGGCAGCTGACAGGTGGTGTGCTGTGCAGCCTCTCGTCTGAAAGATGTCTTATGGCAATTGGTATTATAGGTAACTTAGTTTTACCTCCCTGGCGTTCAAATTCCACAGGATTTCCGAGCAAAAAGTGATTCAAATAATTTTCAAGCATTATTTTTAGCATTTTTTTTTAAATTTTGAATTCAATACAGGCTATTGTATACAATAAAAAAAAATAGTTTGCCGCTAGATGTTGACGCTGCGTGACCCTAGCGTCATCAACACCGATCGCCAGGGAACATGTCTTTGTTGAGAGAGAAGCAAATCCGCTGAGGGACATGGAAGAAGACACTGGGGAAGCAATCAGAGGTACATGACGAGGGATCAGCACGCCAATGGAAGCAAAGCTTCCAATCAGTAGTTTCTAGGCTAAATTGCTGCAGTATATGTGCCGCAGTATAGGTAGACATGTATAGGTCCTGCAGTATACCTAGGTTTAGCTGCCACAGTATACTATAGGTGCTGTAGTATAGCGACCCTCCCTCCTCCTCATTCCCCCTATCCACGGCACTTACGGGAATATGAATTGCTCACTGTCCATCTATCCGGCTGCAGCCGCACACCCTCCTCCACAGAGTACCGATCCAGTCTGTGTACAGTACCTTGAAGCAGCTTGATGACGTCATCAAGCCGCGATCCAGTACTGTACACAGACCGGAGCTGTACTCAAAGGAGGAGGGTGTGCGGCTGCCGCTGGATAGATGGATGGTGAGCAATTCACATTCCCGTAAATGCCGTGGATAGGGGGGAATAAGGAGGAGAGAGGGGGTTGATAGCTGCAGCAGGGGATTGGGGGGGGGGGGGGTCACTTCAGGGGGGTATCGCAGCAGGCAGGATGGAAAGGGAGGGAAAGCCACTGTAGGCAGGGGATCGCCGAGGGAGGGGGGAATCACTGCATGGAAGCCCGCAACTTCTCTGCTCCGCCGGTTTCTGCATATGGGCTTCCCCAGGATGGCTGGGTGGATGTTTGCACACTGTGGGTAGCAAGGATCGCTCTAACACTTCCAATTCAGCGCAGGAGAATTAAGCGCAGCCGGCGCCACCATAGACCGTAATAGGAATTACGGCTACAGCAGCGCACAGGGAGTAACTTCAGTGCCGTCAGAAGACGGAGCTGAAGTTACTTATAAAACACTATAATTCGGCCGAAGCCAAATTCTTTCATTCCCCACTATCAATGGCAGCCTGGAGGGGGAATAGTTTTAACGCGGCCGGGAACTTGTGCAGCCATACCGGCTTTATCCTGCTCCCAAGTCTCTGGCGCCGATTGCTCTCCTGTTCCCAAGTCTCCCCCGCCAATTCATCTCGTACGCCAGATCGATATCCACAGTGTGCCGACAGGCATCCAGCCATCCTAGGGAAGTCCACAGAAGTGAAAACAGCAGAGCCGACGGAGCAGAAAAGCTAGAAATCTCCCTGGCGGCATGGACCAGCCTGACTCGTCAATATTGTTTTCAGCATCTATTTGCTGGACGAGCCAGGCTCGTCCATACCGCTAGGGAGGTTAACCACTTCCCGACCGCCGTATATACAATTGGCGGCCGGGAAGTGGACCCCGCAAGGACCGCCGTATTGACAAATGGCGGCAGTCCTTGTAGGGGCATGGGCGGAACTATCGCGCCATCAGCGACGCGATGTTAACCCGACGATCGCCGCATACAAAGTGTAAAATACACTTTGTAATGTTTACAAAGTGTATTATACAGGCTGCCTCCTGCCCTGGTGGTCCCAGTGTCCGAGGGACCACCAGGGCAGGCTGCAGCCACCCTAGTCTGCACCAAGCACACTGATTTCACCCCCCCCCCTGCCCCAGATCGCCCACAGCACCCATCAGACCCCCCCTGCCCACCCCCCAGACGCCTGTTTGCACCCAATCACCCCCCTAATCACCCATCAATCACTCCCTGTCACTATCTGTCAACGCTATTTTTTTAATCCCCCCCTCATGTACTGTATGCATCTATCCCCCCTGATCACCTGTCAATCACCTGTCAATCACCCATCAATCACCCCCTGTCACTGCCACCCATCAATCAGCCCCTAACCTGCCCCTTGCGGGCAATCTGATCATCCACCCACACCAATAGATCGCCTGCAGATCCGACATCAGATCACCACCCAAGCGCAGTGTTTACATCTATTCTCTCCTCTAAACACCCACTAATTACCCATCAATCACCCCCTATCACCACCTGTCACTGTTACCCATCAGATCAGACCCTAATCTGCCCCTTGCAGGCACCCAATCACCCGCCTACACGCTCAGATTGCCCTCAATGCCCTGGCGAATTGATAAGGGGGGTCTGAGGGCAATCTGAGCGTGTAGGAGGGTGATTGGGTGCCCGCAAGGGGCAGATTAGGGTCTGATCTGATGGGTAACAGTGACAGGTGGTGATAGGGGGTGATTGATGGGTAATTAGTGGGTGTTTAGGGTAGAGAATAGATGTAAACACTGCGCTTGGGAGGTGATCTGATGTCGGATCTGCGGGCGATCTATTGGTGTGGGTGGGTGATCAGTTTGCCCGCAAGGGGCAGGTTAGGGGCTGATTGATGGGTGGCAGTGACAGGGGGTGATTGATGGGTGATTGACAGGTGATTGACAGGTGATCAGTGGGTTATTACAGGATAGGACAGATGTAAATAATGCCCTGGCGAATTGATAAGGGGGAGTCTGAGGGCAATCTGAGCGTGTAGGCGGGTGATTGGGTGCCCGCAAGGGGCAGATTAGGGTCTGATCTGATGGGTAACAGTGACAGGGGGTGATTGATGGGTGATTGACAGGTGATCAGTGGGTTATTACAGGGAAGGACAGATGTAAATAATGCCCTGGCGAATTGATAAGGGGGGGGGGGGTCTATTTACATCTGTCCTTCCCTGTAATAACCCACTGATCACCTGTCAATCACCCATCAATCACCCCCTGTCACTGCCACCCATCAATCAGCCCCTAACCTGCCCCTTGCGGGCAAACTGATCACCCACCCACACCAATAGATCGCCCGCAGATCCGACATCAGATCACCACCCAAGCGCAGTGTTTACATCTATTCTCTCCTCTAAACACCCACTAATTACCCATCAATCACCCATCAATCACCCCCTGTCACTGTTACCCATCAGATCAGACCCTAATCTGCCCCTTGCGGGCACCCAATCACCCGCCTACACGCTCAGATTGCCCTCAGACTCCCCCTTATCATTTCGCCAGGGCATTATTTACATCTGTCCTATCCTGTAATAACCCACTGATCACCTGTCAATCACCTGTCAATCACCCATCAATCACCCCCTGTCACTGCCACCCATCAATCAGCCCCTAACCTGCCCCTTGCGGGCAAACTGATCACCCACCCACACCAATAGATGGCCCGCAGATCCGACATCAGATCACCTCCCAAGTGCAGTGTTTACATCTATTCTCTACCCTAAACACCCACTAATTACCCATCAATCACCCCCTATCACCACCTGTCACTGTTACCCATCAGATCAGATCCTAATCTGCCCCTTGCGGGCACCCAATCACCCTCCTACACGCTCAGATTGCCCTCAGACCCCCCTTATCAATTCGCCAGTGCAATATTTACATCTGTTCTCCCCTGTAATAACCCACTGATTACCTGTCAATCACCTATCAATCACCCATCAATCACCCCCTGTCACTGCCACCCATCAATCACCCGCTGTCACTGCCACCCATCAATCAGCCCCTAACCTGCCCCTTGCGGGCAATCTGATCACCCACCCACACCAATAGATCGCCCGCAGATCCGACGTCCGATCACCTCCCAAGTGCAGTGTTTACATCTGTTCTCTACCCTAAACACCCACTAATTACCCATCAATCACCCCCTGTCACTGCTACCTATCAGATTAGACCCCTATCTGCCCCTAGGGCACTCAATCACCCGCCCACACCCTCAGAATGCCCTCAGACCCCAGCCCTGATCACCTCGCCAGTGCATTGCTTGCATCTATTCCTCCCTCTAATCACACCTTGAGACACCCATCAATCACCTCCTGTCACCCCCTAGCACACCTACCCATCAGATCAGGCCCTAATTTGCCCCGTGTGGGCTCCTGATCACTCGGCCAAACCCTCAGATCCCCCTCAGACCCCCTTCCGATCACCTCCCCAGTGCATTGATTGCATCTATTTTCCCCTCTAACCACCCCCTGAGACACCCATCAATCACCTCCTGTCATCCCCCTAGCACTCCTATCCATCAGATCAGGCCCAATACAACCTGTCATCTAAAAGGCCACCCTGCTTATGACCGGTTCCACAAAATTCGCCCCCTCATAGACCACCTGTCATCAAAATTTGCAGATGCTTATACCCCTGAACAGTCATTTTGAGACATTTGGTTTCCAGACTACTCACGGTTTTGGGCCCGTAAAATGCCAGGGCGGTATAGGAACCCCACAAGTGACCCCATTTTACAAAAAAAGACACCCCAAGGTATTCTGTTAGGTGTATGACGAGTTCATAGAAGATTTTATTTTTTGTCAAAAGTTAGCGGAAATTTATTTTTATTGGTTTTTTTTCACAAAGTGTCATTTTTCACTAACTTGTGACAAAAAAATAAAATCTTCTATGAACTCGCCATACACCTAACGGAATACCTTGGGGTGTCTTCTTTCTAAAATGGGGTCACTTGTGGGGTTCCTATACTGCCCTGGCATTTTAGGGGCCCTAAAACCGCGAGGAGTAGTCTAGAAAACAAATGCCTCAAAATGACCTGTGAATAGGACGTTGGGCCCCTTAGCGCACCTAGGCTGCAAAAAAGTGTCACACATGTGGTACCGCCGTACTCAGGAAAAGTAGTATAATGTGTTTTGGGGTGTATTTTTACACATACCCATGCTGGGTGGGAGAAATTTCTATGTAAATGGACAATTGTGTGTAAAAAAAATCAAACAATTGTCATTTACAGAGATATTTCTCCCACTTAGCATTGGTATGTGTAAAAATACACCCCAAAACACATTATACTACTTCTCCTGAGTACGGCGGTACCACATGTGTGGCACTTTTTTACACCCTAAGTACGCTAAGGGGCCCAAAGTCCAATGAGTACCTTTGGGATTTCACAGGTCATTTTGCGACATTTGGTTTCAAGACTACTCCTCACGGTTTAGGGCCCCTAAAATGCCAGGGCAGTATAGGAACCCCACAAATGACCCCATTCTAGAAAGAAGACACCCAAAGGTATTCCGTACGGAGTATGGTGAGTTCATAGAAGATTTTATTTTTTGTCACAAGTTAGCGGAAAATTACACTTTGTGAAAAAAAAACAATTAAAATCAATTTCCACTAACTTGTGACAAAAAAATAAAAACTTCTATGAACTCACCATACTCCTAACGGAATACCTTGGGGTGTCTTCTTTCTAAAATGGGGTCATTAGTGGGGTTCCTATACTGCCCTGGCATTTTAGGGGCCCTAAACCGTGAGGAGTAGTCTTGAAACAAAAATGACCTGTGAAATCCTAAAGGTACTCATTGGACTTTGGGCCCCTTAGTGCAGTTAGGGTGCAAAAAAGTGCCACACATGTGGTATCGCCGTACTCGGGAGAAGTAGTACAATGTGTTTTGAGGTGTATTTTTACACATACCCATGCTGGGTGGGAGAAATACCTCTGTAAATGACAATCTTTTGATTTTTTTACACACAATTGTCCATTTACAGAGTTATTTCTCCCACCCAGCACGGGTATGTGTAAAAATACACTCCAAAACACATTGTACTACTTCTCCCAAGTACGGCGATACCACGTGTGGCACTTTTTTGCACCCTAACTGCGCTAAGGGGCCCAAAGTCCAATGAGTACCTTTAGGATTTCACAGGTCATTTTGAGAAATTTTGTTTCAAGACTACTCCTCACGGTTTAGGGCCCCTAAAATGCCAGAACAGTATAGGAACCCCACAAATGACTCCATTTTAGAAAGAAGACACCCCAAGGTATTCTGTTAGTAGTACGGTGAGTTCATAGAAGATTTTATTTTTTGTCACAAGTTAGCGGAAATTGATTTTTATTGTTTTTTTTCACAAAGTGTCATTTTCCGCTAACTTGTGACAAAAATAAAATCTTCTATGAACTCACCGTACTACTAACTGAATACCTTGGGGTGTCTTCTTTCTAAAATGGAGTCATTTGTGGGGTTCCTATACTGTTCTGGCATTTTAGGGGCCCTAAACCGTGAGGAGTAGTCTTGAAACAAAATTTCTCAAAATGACCTGTGAAATCCTAAAGGTACTCATTGGACTTTGGGCCCCTTAGCGCAGTTAGGGTGCAAAAAAGTGCCACACATGTGGTATCGCCGTACTCAGGAGAAGTAGTATAATGTGTTTTGGGGTGTATTTTTACACATACCCATGCTGAGTGGGAGAAAGATCTCTGTAAATGGACAATTGTGTGTAAAAAAAATTAAAAAATTGTCATTTACAGAGATATTTCTCCCACCCAGCATCGGTATGTGTAAAAATACACCCCAAAACACATTATACTACTTCTCCTGAGTACGGCAATACCACATGTGTGGCACTTTTTTGCAGCCTAACTGCGCTAAGGGGCCCAAAGTCCAATGAGCACCTTTAGGCTTTACAGGGGTGCTTACAAATTAGCACCCCCCAAAATGCGAGGACAGTAAACACACCCCACAAATGACCCCATTTTGGAAAGTAGACACTTCAAGGTATTCAGAGAGGGGCATGGTGAGTCCGTGGCAGATTTCATTTTTTTTTGTTGCAAGTTAGAAGAAATGGAAACTTTTTTTTTTTTTGTCACAAAGTGTCATTTTCCGCTTACTTGTGACAAAAATTAATATCTTCTATGAACTCACTATGCCTCTCAGTGAATACTTTGGGATGTCTTCTTTCCAAAATGGGGTCATTTGGGGGTATTTATACTATCCTGGAATTCTAGCCCCTCATGAAACATGTCAGGTGGTCAGAAAAGTCATAGATGCTTGAAAATGGGAAAATTCACTTTTTGCACCATAGTTTGTAAACGCTATAACTTTTACCCAAACCAATAAATATACACTGAATGGTTTTTTTTTTATCAAAAACATGTTTGTCCACATTTTTCGCGCTGCATGTATACAGAAATTTTACTTTATTTGAAAAATGTCAGCACAGAAAGTTAAAAAAAAATCATTTTTTTGCCAAAATTCATGTCTTTTTTGATGAAAATAATAAAAAGTAAAAATCGCAGGAGCAATCAAATAGCACCAAAAGAAAGCTTTATTAGTGACAAGAAAAGGAGCCAAAATTCATTTAGGTGGTAGGTTGTATGAGCGAGCAATAAACCGTGAAAGCTGCAGTGGTCTGAATGGAAAAAAAGTGGCCGGTCCTTAAGGGGGGTAAAGCCCACGGTCCTCAAGTGGTTAAGGAATGGCTAATGAGTTGCAAATAATTCCAAGATGATGCATGTTTTTCTTTTTTATGAAACTTTATGCAGCATGAAAATGGATCAACCAAATGACACAGGTGCATAAAATTAGCATCAACTCAACTATTTGTATCTCGCTGACCATCCCTCTTTAGGATTACAGATGGTCAATGAGACGCTAATTGTTCCAGCATGCATGCAAATCTAATGCAAATTACAGATTTCAGAGGCAGAGTTTTCACAAGCTGAGGGCTTGTGAATTGGGCCTTTAGAAATCAGTATTTTGATTGGCCAGGTTCCAAGCTGCATAGAAATGAAGCCTCTCTGCTGAATGATGCGGATTTCGATTTTATTTTACAAAAACAGCTACAATTACATTTTTAATAGTTTTACTTTTTTTCCAAAATCTGGATGGATAATCAACTTCTCAATATTAAAGTAAACCTAAAGGTGGCCATACACCATACAATAAAATGATCCGATTTTACGGCAATTCGATAAAAACGATTGGATCTCCCGGAAAAAATCGAAAGCTTTTTTTTCATTCTTTCATTCTTATTTTTTCATAATTGGGGAAAAATTTAACATACGTGTGTTGTACATTGGTCATATTTTTGAAATGCTACAATCATTCAGAAAAATTGATTGCAACTCTTACATTGAACAGATATTTAAAAAATTGAATGGTGTGTGGTCACCTTAAGATAGCGGCAAAACAACAATTCATACACAAACACTTTCATTCCAGCGCAGGAGACTTGGGCGCAGCAGTGAGTAACTTCTGCGCCGTCAGACTACGGAGCTGAAGTTACTTATAAAACACTATAATTTGGCCTCCTGCAATTGCTGGAAGCCGAATTATTTAATTCCCTACCATCCATGGCGGCCTGGAGGGGGAATAGTATTTAATACAGCCGGGACTTGTGCAGCAGCATCAGCCATTTTCCTCTCGTCCGCATTTATACATACCTCCAGCCCCCTTCAGCCTGATCGCTCTCTAGCCATCCTCCGCCGATGCAGAACACTCCTGGCCGTGGTAGTGTGATAGGGGAGCGCGTGCACTGCGTTGACTGGCCAAAGTTAACGAGAGGATTGGGGATGAAAGAGGAGGCAGCGGAGGATGACGAGGGAGCGATCAGGACGAAGGGGGCTGGAGGAAGCCCCAGGTATGTATAAATATTTGCTTTGCATTCATCTCAGGTACACTTTCACCTATTGAGGACTGGCTGCCTAACCCCCCTTAAGGACCAGGCATTTTTGAATGGGGGGGGCACGCGTTTGGGGGGTCAGGCAGCCGGATCCCCAGTGCTGCGTGCCGGGCATGGTGTTCCCCCTTAAACCAGATGTCCCCCCTTTTGCCAGCAGCCTTTACTCACCTTCCAGGCTCCAACGATGAGCCGCAGTAGCCCCCTCTGCTCCGGATGGTATCTCTGCTCCTACTGCCGCTCAGTTCCGGGTCGCGGCTTGATGACATCATCAAGCCGGGACCCGCCGCTGACGTCAGAGGGAGCAGAGATGCCAGCCGGTGTGGAGAGGGGGCACGGCAGGGAGACGAGTGGATCCTCTTCTTACCCCCCTACCGCCACAGCTCTGTAAGTGATCACTATGATCCGCCGGCGATTGTAGTGATCACGTGATCAGCAGCCATACGCGATGGCTGCTGATCACTGAGGGGAGATGTCAGCTGTCATATGACAGCTTAATCTCCCCTCTCGGGTGCGCACAATCACCGCATCAGGCTAGAACAGCCACAAGCGAGGCATAGGATCTACTATGTTCGGTTCCCAAAAGGTTAAGGATAATGGTTTGAGTTTATAAAACCTTTAGGGACATTAAACATGCCCGCTCCATTGCAAAATGTATCACTTTAATTTAGTGCACTCTAATTATGCAATTTAAATTTTGCATTCTAGGGTATTTAACCACCTTAGGACCGCCTAACGTCGATCGGTAGCCACAAGGTGGCTCCCAGAGAACCGCCTAATGCCAATTGGAGTCAAGTCCTAGGGGAGGAGATTAGCGGGGATCACGCATACCCACTTGAGTCTCCGTAAGCAGTCTACCAGCAGCGTTTGTTTTCCTTGTACAGTGCTGCAATCTATTGCATCGCTGTACTGGGGACAGCCCTGTCACTTGGCTGTCCACTGGAGCAGCTCACTACGTGATCCCCTCTCATAGGCTGATGCCTATGAGACACGGAGCGCACTGATTGGCTCTTGGGGGGAGGGAGGGTAAAAAAAGGCCAAGCTGCAGGGCCGCACAACTCAGCACACAAGTGATTCCCCCCTCCCCCTTTTCTCCCTACCAACAGAGCTCTCTGTTAGTGGGGTCTGATCGCTCCATAGTTTTGTTTTTTTTTTGAATATTTTTATTATTTTTTGTAATAAATTTAGCTTTTTTTTTTTCCCCCTCAGTCCAGCTCGCTCCCTCCCTCCCCCGCCAGTGAATCAGCGTGATCGCTTCAGCCTATGACAGCTGATCACTCCCCAGCCTATGGAGGGGACAGCCGTGTCACAAAAGGGAACCTAAACTGAGAAGGATATGGATTTTTCTTTTTAAAATAATACCAGTTGTATGACTCTCCTGCTGTATAATACTTTTAGCCCCAGCCCCTCAACAAGCATAGCAGATCAGGTGCTCTGACTGAAGTCAGACTGGATTAGCTGCATGCTTGTTTCAGGTGTGTGATTCAGCCACTACTGCAATCAAAGAGATCAGCATGCCTGCCAAGCAACTGGTATTGTTTAACCACTTGAGGACCCACCCTTTACCCCCCCTTAAGGACCAGCGCTGTTTTAGCTGATCTGTGCTGGGTGGGCTGTGCAGCCCCCAGACAGATCAGGGTGCAGGCAGAGCGACCAGATCACCCCCCTTTTTTCCCCACTAGGGGGATGATGTGCTGGGGGGGTCTGATCACTCCTGCCTGCCTGGGTGTTGCGGGGGGGGGGGGGGGGCACCTCAAAGCCCCCCTCCGCGGCGAAATTCCCCCCCTCCCTCTCATCCCGGTCCCCCCTGGCAATCTGGGCTGCACAGAACGCTATCCGTCCTGTGCAGCCAGTGACAGGCTGTCCCGTCACATGGCGGCGATCCCCGGCCGCTGATTGGCCGGGGATCGCCAATCTGCCTTACGGCGCTGCTGTAGCAGCAGCGCCGTACAATGTAAACAAAGCGGATTATTTCCGCTTGTGTTTACATTTAGCCTGCGAGCCGCGATCGGCAGCCCGCAGGCTATTCACGGAGCCCCCCGCCATGAATTGACAGGAAGCAGCCGCTCGCGCGAGCGGCTGCTTCCTGATTAATTAGCCTGCAGCCGGCGACGCAGAACTGCGTCGCTGGTCCTGCAGCTGCCACTTTGCCGACGCGCGCTATGAGTGCGCGGTCGGCAAGTGGTTAAAAGGAAACATCCATATCACTCTTAGTTAAGGTTCCCTTTAAAGAGAACCTGAGGCGGTTCCATGGGGGGGGGGGGGGGCAGATGGGACACATAGGCATGTTCTCTGCCTCAAGACATGCCTCTGTATTCCCATTCTGCCGCTCTCTGCCCCCCCCAAGATTGGCAACAATATTTGTTGCGATCTCTGAGGTAAACATAGGGGAAAGGGATCCCCTGTTCAAAACGGCTGCCAGGTGCTTTCCTGCAGGGTTTGGGCAGCTCTCTCTCCCTGGCCCAGTGAGGCCCATAGGAGCGGCGGGGAGCAGCGGTTTTTGCGACTACCTGATCCGCTCAGCCCCCCGGATCGGGTAGCCTACTTTTTTAATTTTATAAGCCCACCTCAGGCTCTCTTTAAGTGGTTAAAAAGCCTACCGAGAACCTTATTCTTTATAACAAATTCATAACTACATTTAGTAGCAGTAGGGTATTGTAACGTGTTAGCCATCAGTAAAAGCAAGAAGTTTTGTATCAGGATGATGCCATTTATTGGCCAACTTAAAAGAATAAGAGAAAGTGAGCTTTCGGCTGTAAAGCCTTCGACGGGCTTCAATCCTACATTTATGAATACCTTATATGCTCACGTGTAAGCCTAATTTTTCACCCCGAAAAATGCTGGAACGTTACCCACTCGGCTTATATGCGAGTCAGTGGAGCAGAATGGATGGTGGCAGGTTTTGTTACTGGCAGAGGAGCATAAGGATCATGCACAAGTGATCCTGCTCTTACCAGCTGGCTGCCTGCTGTGTCCGTATCCACCATCCCCTGCAACATGGTGTGCAGAGTGCCCTGCTGAAGACTACCATGTCCCTTGGCTTGTGGAGCAGAGTGTGCAAGTAACATTTCAGCAGTTCAATGACTGGGGATTCTTCCTGTGTGGCAATCACTGTGTCTCATATCTATGATGCCATCTAGTGGCATTTTGAGACACAGCTGTATCATCCTTGGGGCTCATATGGCTATGACTTGTACTGGGGGCACATCTGGATACTGTGAAGAGGGCAATACTGGGGAGGGGGGCTTATACACGAGTCAATTAAGTTTTCCTGGTTTCTGAGGGAAAAGCGGGTCGGCTTATATGCGAGATTATACAGTATGTCAGATAACCACAACACCAGAGATACTTTGCTTCTGAATATTCTGTATTTATTTTCTTTTGTATAAAACAAATGACTAAGAACACTCACAAATATAGCTATAAACAACTTGGAAGTCCTAGACAATGAAGACTGTAACTGTAGACAATGAAGATAAACCCTTGCATTCTGGGGATAGGCATTTCTCTACACAATTGATTTTCTGCTCACTTTCAATGGCATTGAAAGTGAGAAGATTCCCAGTAAACAAAGATTAAACTGTCCCACGTGTTTTAGGCTGGAATCCACATGGAGCAATGTGAGGTTTAACCTCTTGAGGACCCACCCTTTACCCCCCCTTAAGGACCAGCACTGTTTTAGCTGATCTGTGCTGGGTGGGCTGTGCAGCCCCCAGCACAGATCAGGGTGCAGGCAGAGCGACCAGATCGCCCCCCTTTTTTCCCCACTAGGGGGATGATGTGCTGGGAGGGTCTGATCGCTCCTGCCTGATGGGTGTTGCGGGGGGGCACCTCAAAGCCCCCCTCCGCGGCGAGATTCCCCCCTCACTCTCCTCTCTGTCCCCCCTGGTGATCTGGGCTGCACAGGACGCTATCCGTCCTGTGCAGCCAGTGACAGGCTGTCCCCTGTCACATGGTGGCGATCCCCGGCCGCTGATTGGCCGGGGATCGCCGATCTGCCTTACGGCGCTGCTGCGCAGCACAATGTACTGTATAAGCTCCAAAGCAAATTGGATATTTTATTACTTTAGCTTGTGTAACTGTGAAATTCTTTGCCATGTTATAGTATGTATATGAATAACTGGTCTCATCATTGTGTGGTTAAATTTCTAATGAGCAAGATAAGTTAATTACACCACAGTCATGCCCCTACACAGTTATGGAGACAGGTAAGCTGATGAAAGGCTGGATTATGTTCACTGTTAACCACTTGCCGAACGCACACTCATACCGCGCGTCGGCAAAGTGGCAGCTGCAGGACCAGCGACGCAGTTCTGCGTCGCCGGCTGCAGGCTAATTAATCAGGAAGCAGCCGCTCGCGCGAGCGGCTGCTTCCTGTCAATTCACGGCGGGGGGCTCCGTGAATAGCCTGCGGGCAGCCGATCGCAGCTCGCAGGCAAAATGTAAACACAAGCGGAAATAATCTGCTTTGTTTACATTGTACTTTAGGGGGGGTTTTGCGCTGTGGTCCTCAAGTGGTTAAAGGGAACCTGAAGTGAGAGGTACATAGAGACTGTCATATTTATTTCTTTTTAAGCAATACCAGTTGCCTGGCAGCTCTGTTGATCTATTTGGCTGCAGTAGTTTCCGAATTACAACAGAAACAAGCATGCAACTAATCTTGTCAGATCTGACAATGTCAGAAACATCTGATCCGCTGCATGCTTGTGCAGGGTCTACGGCTAAAAGTATTAGAGGCAGAGGATCAGCAGGACTGCCAGGTAATGGTGTCTAAAAGGAAAAAAAAAATATGGCATCCTCCATATAACTCTCAAACACAAAAAGGAGATTTCTAAGCACCAGTTGAGTTGCAAAGCACACACTATTTCATCCCACCATAACAGACACAGCTACAGCAAATGGCAGCCCTACAGCCATTTCGCAAGGACACTTGCTTCCTCAGAGACCCTTCGCAAGTGTTCTTGCGAAACAGCTGTCAGGCCGCCATTTGTTGTAGCTGTGTCTGTAATGGTTGGATAAAATGAAGTGTGCTGTGCTTTGCAACTCAACTGGTGCCCAGAAATCTCTCTACGTTTGAATGTGACTACTAATCCGAAGGCACAGTGAGGGACCATATACCCCCCTGAAGGTCTGCCTAGCCGATCGGCTATCTTCTCTACAATTGCTCCATATAACCATCACCTCAGATGTCCTTTAGGGTTTGCACACAGCCTCACAAAGAATTCTGTTGCTATGCATGGAGGTGGAAGAATGACAAAGCAGTTTTCGGTAGGTGGGGTTAGAGGGCAACAATGCACTCACCCAAGATGATTCAGAATTCTGGATGTCTGTGAAGCACTGCAGTGACTCTACACGTTAGATTCTCAGCAGAGACAGCCCCAACCCGACTGCCTCTGCAGAGTTTAGTCTAGTATGTGTATGAAGTTTAAAGGGTATCTGTCAGACTGCAAAAGCTAATTTAAACCTCTATTCTCCTGCGTTAAACAGTTTAGAAGGAAGCCAAAAAGGCAATACTGACGTTAAAAAATCTCTCTTACTTTGATGTTTGCTGAACAGCAATTATCTTTATTCCCAAGCTCCTAAGGAGGCCGGCAGGCCGCATAACAGATACTGCAAAGCATTCTGGGGCTGCTTCTTCTCCCCACTGCACTCCCTTGGTCCTCCCCTTCATGTCCCTATCCCGCCCCAAGGCTGCTTTCACAGTGAGAAGTTACAGGCTCATGTTACATCAGCAACCCAACTCACAGCACTGAAAAATCAATGTGCTGTTCACAGGGCACATGTTCCGTTAGAGTATACTGCAGGAGTCCGCTATTGTTCCTAGCCACATGGCTAATTAATATTCACTGCACAGTAGTGTTGTCCGGATCATGAACCATTAGGATCTTTGATCCTGATCTTTTTTGTGAGTCAAATCATCAGGAACTTGTATATTTTTTATCTTAGTTTACACAGCATATCTAGCTGCAAACTGCTTCAAAATGTTATGATCATTTATTCCTGTGATTCAATGAGAGCAGCCATGTTCTGTTTGTCACATTGTCACAGGCTGAGGGCTGGATATGCTATCAGCTTGCCTGTGTGTAAATTCAGTCCCCTCTCCTCCTCCCTCTGAAATCAATGGCTAGTAACCGCCTCCTGCCCAGACTGAGCTCCCATAAGCCCTTGCTACAGTGCCAAGGCACAAAAGGAGCTGTGGGCGAGGCTTGTTTAGTTTATAGGGAATTACAGTATTAAAAAAAAAGTATTTGGCTTCAGGAATGCCCTATAAACTATATGAAAGGAACACAATTATGCAATGAGTAAAATTTTATCTCTGATCCACTTTAACCACTTCAGGAGCACAGAGGCGCTCTTCCCAACAGCTGTTGGTGGGCTCTGACCGCTGCTGTAGGCAATTTTTTTTTTCTACTAAAAATAGCTATTTTTAATTTTTTGTTATTAATTCCTCCCCTCCCCCATCTCCCTCCGCCAGCTAATGACAGCGATCGGCTCTCATAGGCATTAGCCTATGAGATCCGATCGATCTGTGAGCCTCCCCAGCGGACAGCTGAGTGACACTGGCTGTCCCCAGTACAGTGCTCCCGTAGATCACAGCGCTGTGCAATGTAAATAGACAGCAGTTTTACCGTCTAACAGTCTCCTAGCAGCAATCACCACTGGCAGATTGAGGACAGAGCGGAGATGCACAATCCCCTGCAAACCACTCCATCACTTAATGCCAATTGGCGTTACGTGGTCCTGGGGGAACCACCTTGCAACCGCCAATTGGCGTTAGGGGGTCGCAAGGAGGTTAAAGGGAACCTAAAGCGAGATAAGCATATGGAGACTGCCATATTTATTTTATTTGAAACAATAACTTGCTGTCCTGCTGATCCGTTTGCCTGCGGTAGTGTCTGGATAACACCAGAAACAAGCATGCAGCTACTAGTCAGATTTTACAAAAATGTTCAGTGGCTATGGCTAAAAGTATTAAAAGGCAGAGGATCAGCAGGGTAGCCAGGCAACTTGTGTTACTTAAAAGGCAATAAATACGTCAGCCTCCATATCCCTCTCAGGTTAGTTGTCCTTTAAGTTGATGCTGTGCAACTGCACTTATGTTCATGCCTTTGTATGAACATGACTGCCAATACGTCAAAGCTGTTCTTAATTTCTTACATATACATGTCTCTCTGTACCAATTATAATTCACTAACCTTTCAGCAATTCTTACTATACTCTGATAAGCAAAATATTCTCATATGCGATGGAATAGTCACAGAAAACTCAAAAAATGAATTAGATACAGTGGTGTGCTGCCAACTTTACAGTAATATTTTTAAGAATAAACTCAGCCTCCTACGCGAAGTGTACCTGCTGAATCTAAGGCTCTGTTCACACTAGATGCAGTTGAACACAATTAGAGATGTTGCGAACTTCCGATTTTCGGTTCGCGAACCTTCGCGGAAGGTTCGGTTCGCGTAAAAGTTCGCGAACCGCAATAGACTTCAATGGGGAGGCGAACTTTGAAAAATAGAAAAAATTATGCTGGCCACAAAAGTGATGGAAAAGATGTTTCAAGGGGTCTAACACCTGGAGGGGGGACATGGCGGAGTGGGATACATGCCCAAAGTCCCGGAGAAAAATCTGGATTTGACGCAAAGCAGCGTTTTAAGGGCAGAAATCACATTGAATGCTAAATTGCAGGCCTAAAGTGCTTTCAAACACCTTGCATGTGTATACATCAATCAGGGAGTGTAATTAGAGTTCTGCTTTACACTGACACACCAAACTCACTGTGTAACGCACCGTAAACAGCTGTTTGCGTAGTGACGGCCGTGCTAGACTGGTGCGCAACATGGCCAGAGTGTAGGCCGTGGCGTTTTTCAAGCCCATATAGTCGCCGGGCTGTGGTAGCTCAATGATAGAACAACAGTGACTGTCCAGCTGATCAAATTTGGTCTGACCACAATGAAGCAACGACCTTATTATCTTTTGTGTTCCACCCCCACCCGAGACACTCAAATAGCCGGCGGTCATTGCTTCATTGTGATACGCAAGCCCCTTCACAGCGGCAAGGTAATGATCACGAAGGGGGATGGGCACATGTACATGCCTTTTGTTTTTTTGTTGCAGCTGCCCGCAGTGCAGCCAGAAAAATTAGCCAGGCATGTACACGCACCAGAAAAATTAGTGCAGCGGCCTTAAAAATTCAGGAATCCGCCTAGAGTCCTGGACCCTGTTGGTGGTGGCGGAGAAGGCCAGGTAGTCGGCTACCTGCCGGTCCAGGCGTTGGTGGAGGGTGGATCCGGAAGGACTATGGCGAGGAGTTTTACTAAAGAACGTCTGCATGTCCGACATCACCCTGAGATCGCTGGAGCATCCTGTCCTTGCCTGCGTGGACTTGGGAGGAGGAGGGTTACTGCCAGTGGTACCTTGATTGCGTTGTGCAGCCACATCACCCTTAAACGCATTGTAAAGCATCATCGACAGCTTGTTCTGCAACTGCTGCATCCTTTCGGCCTTGGTGTTGAGTTGGTAACAGGTCCGCCACTTTGTGCCTGTACCGAGGGTCTAGTAGCGTGGCCACCCAGTACATGTCATTCGCCTTGAGTTTTTTGATACGGGGGTCCCTCAACAGGCTGGACAACATGAAAGAGGACATCTGCACAAAGCTGGATGCAGATGTACTCTCCATCTCTTGCTCTTCCTCAGTGACGGAATGCAACTCCTCTTCCTCCCCCCAGCCACGAACAATACCACGGGAACGTGGAGCAGCAGAAGCTCCCTGTGACGGCTGCCGTGGTTGTTGTTCTTCCGCCGCCTCTTCCTCCTCCACAGAAACACCTTCCTCATCATCACCATCATCAGAGTCTGACTCCTCTAATTCCCCACACGACTCCTCTTTTTCCTCCTCCTCCTCCCCCCTCTGTGCTGCCGCAGGTGTTGTGGAAACATCGGGTTCGGGTGTAAATGGCTCCCACGACTTCTGCTGCCGTAACTTCTCGTTCACGCTCCTCCACAGCTGTATCCACCACTCTACGCACGGCACGCTCCAGGAAGTAGGCGTAGGGGGATCAAGTCGCTGATGGTGCCCTCATCGCGACTCACCAGTTTGGTCACCTCCTCAAAGGGCTCCATGACCCTGCATGCATTTTGCATCAGTGTCCAGTTGTTGGGCCACAACATCCCCATCCTCCCAGATTGTGTCCTTGTACTGTAATTATACAGGTACTGGGTGACGGCTTTCTCCTGGTCTAGTAGGCGAGAGAACATCAGCAGGGTGGAATTCCAGCGAGTCGGGCTATCGCAAATCAGGCGTCTCACCGGCAAATTGTTTCTACGCTGAATTTCCGAAAAGCGTGCCATGGCCTTGTAAGAGCGCCTGAAATGCCCACACAACTTCCTGGCCTGCTTCAGGACGTCCTCTAAGCCTGGGTACTTGGACACAAATTTTTGCTTGACCAGATTCAGCACATGTGCAATGCAGGGTATGTGTGTCAGCTTTCTCAAAGTCAACGCAGCAATGAGATTGCTGCCGTTGTCACACACCACGTTGCCGATCTCAAGCTTGTGCGGGGTCAGCCATTGCTCCACCTGTTTGTTAAGAGCAGCCAGGAGAGCTGCTTCAGTGCGACTCTCCGCTTTCAGGCAAGACATGTCTAACACTGCGTGACACCGTCGTACCTGGCATGCAGCATAGGCCCTGGGGTGCTGGGGCTGTGTAGCTGGAGAGGAGATCGCGGCACCAGCCAAGGAGGAGGAGGAGGATGACGACAGCGAAGCGATGGTAGCAGGTGGAGAGGAGGTGGCTGGAGGCCTGCCTGCCTGCAAGCCGTGGAGGTGTGACAAGTCGGTCCGCTGCGCAGCCACGTTCTCCCTGCTTGCTGCCATCAGTCACCAGGTTGACCCAATGGGCTGTGTATGTAATGTAGTGGCCCTGCCCGTGGTTGGCAGACCAGGCATCCGTGGTCAGGTGGACCCTTGACCCAACGCTGTGTGCCAGAGAGGACACCACTTGCCTCTCAACTGCACGGTACAGTTTGGGTATGGCCTTTTGTGAAAAATAATTGCGGCCTGGTATCTTCCACTGCGGTGTACCAATGGCCACAAACTTACGGAAAGCCTCCGACTCCACCAGCTTGTATGGTAATAGCTGGCGAGCTAATAGTTCCGCCACGCCAGCTGTCAGACGCCTGGCAAGAGGGTGACTGGCAGACATTTGCTTCTTACGCTCAAATACTTCCTTCACGGACAGCTGGGTACTGCTGTGGGCAGAGAAGGAACTGCTGAAGGGAAGAGGCGGTGTGGAGGAGGGTGGCTGTGAAGGTGCAAGGGAGAAAGTGGATGAAGACGATGCACCTGAAGGAGGAAGAGGAGAAGGAGGGTGGCTTGTCTTTTGAGGGGGTGCTGCTTTTCCTCAGGTGTTCTTGCCATAGCTGTTTGTGCCTTCTCTCCAGGTGCCTTCGTAAGGCACTTGTCCCTACGTGAGAGTTGGCCTTTCCACGGCTCAATCTTTGCTGGCAGAGACAACAGATGGCTTTGCTCCGATCTGAGACACACACACACGTGAAAAAGTTTCCAAACCGCTGAGCCCCCCTGGGGTGATGGCGCTACGGTGGCATCAGCAGCTGACAAAGGGCATGTTGGCTGGCTGGCCATAGCTGGCGCTACATGGCGCCGGACACTGCCCCCAGCTGTTTCTTAGGACGAGCTCCCTCTGCTATCATGGAGTCGTCTCCTCCTACTCCTCTCTGACTCCTCCTCGGAACTGTCCCCCTGGTCATCTCCTCTACCGGGAACATATGTGGTATCCGTAAATAGTCATCATAATCCTCCTGGCCAGCTTCGCTTTCCTCAGACACCTCAACTGCACCAACTTCAGGCGGTTCATCATCTCCCTCCTCACACGATACGTCCATACTATCGCCACCTAACTCAGACGTATGAGGTGGTGTACCTGCGCCTTCTTGTTGTTGCAGTAGTGGGTGTGAATCAGTGATTTCACCACCACCACCAAAAAACCCCTGCGAAGTGTCAAATGCAGCAGATGTGGTGCTTGTTGTAGCGCTGGTGGCTGCGGGAGATGAGGTGTTCTGTGTTAAATAGGCAAGCATGTCCTGATCTTGGGAAGTGATGGCACGTGCATTCTTCTGAGCACTGAATTTTGGGCTAGGTCCGCACGAAATCACAGCAACACCACCTCGCACAGACCTGCCGGTGCCTGGTGGCCTGCCTCTGGGTCTGCCTCTACCTCTTCCTGGTTTGTCCATTTTGTCCATCTCGGGGGGATGATAGGTATATGCAGTGAGCTGGGTTCACTCAACACAACAGGTAGTTAGATGCAGTGAGCTGGGTTCACTGAACACAACAGGTAGTAAGATGCAGTGAGCTGGGTTCACTGAACAGTAAAGGTACTTAGATGCAGTGAGGCGAGTTCACTCAACACAAAGCTAGGTATATGCAGTGATGAGGTGGGTTAAGTAAACACAACAGGTACTGAGTATATGCAGTACTGGGCAGTACAATGTGCAGCTCCCTGTCACACACACAGGTAGTCATTGAATGTGCTGGGCTGCTGGCAGTGGCACACACACTATCAATAAGCAAGGCTGTGCATGTAACAAAAGTGTCAGTTTGACACACAGAAAAAAAAAAGTACAGGATGAGCTCTGAAAAGAGATTATTGAGGGGTGCTATAAAAGCAATAACAATCAGCCAGGAGCAAGCTAAGCAGCCAAGAACCTAACTAATCTGTCCCTAGAAGAACAAGTCTGCAGCAGCTGTCCCTAGTCTGTCTCTAGCAGGCACACGAGTGAGGCTAATGGCTGCCACAGCCTTCCTCATATAAGGGGGGGTGGGCTCCAGGGCTTAGTGTAGCCTGATTGGCTACAATGTGCCTGCTGACTGTGATGCAGAGGGTCAAAGTTGACCCTCATAGTGCATTATGGGGCGAATCGAACTTCCGCAAAAGTTCGCCTGGTGCAGGCGACCGCGAACCCCCAAAGTTCGCCTGGAACCGTTCGGTACATCTCTAAACACAATATGCGGTCCAAGCCCCGGTTTTCTAAACCGGAACGTAAATGGCTGGAAAACTGATACTCCCTGCCATTTTTGCAGCACGTTTCCAGTACGTTCGTGTTTTTGCTAACGGATCCATGCTAGGTGGGGAGGGGGCCACCATGCTGAAGAAGGTAGCAGACAGGAAGGGGGGGGGGGGCAGCAGGCACAGCAGGGGTAGGACCCCCTCCCTCTACTGGGACCACCCTCTTCCCCGCTCCCCCTGAAGCTAGTTTCTTTGAAAAACAATTCTGCAGCGAAAGGCAAACTTAACTCACTTCCTTGTTCCACCGCTTGCCGCGTCACTGTCTGCAATTCCGCCCAATTAAGTATAAAGGGCAGTATTGCAGGAAGTGACGCGGCGAGCAATGGAATGCAAGGTTGTGATCTTGTGAAAACTGTAAATACAAACAAATGCCATTTGCAAATCATTAAACCCCACATTTAATTTGAAATGGTAGAAATATAAATGTGTTCAGACTTAAAATATGTATTTTGAAAAAAAAAACATGCATTTAGCATGTAATGCTAGTAACAAATTTCAAAACAATTGGGATGGGGGAATCAACTGGAAAAATGGTGTCGAGGTAACAAAAGACTGGTGATGAACAAGTGTTCACTGGCATCAGATCAGTGACATGGTATAAAAAAACATCCCAGAGAGGGCAAGTCACAGGATTACATGTAGGGAGGGGGAGCCGCTCTAACACTGTTTGGGCGAACACTGCAAGAACAAAGTTCCTCAATGTAACAGCAAGGAGTTTGGAGGAATTTGGAGACCATCATATACAGTACATTTAAAAAAACTTAATGAATTTGGAGAAGTGTCCGTAGACCAGGGACAATGCAGAAAGTCAAAACTGGATGACCATGATCTTTGGGCCACAGGCAACACTTCAAAAAATATGAACATGATCCTGGAATACCATTGCCTTATATGGGTCCCAAAATCATTAACATTGGTCAGGGCTAGCTAGAAAAAACAGTCCTGTGGGCTGATGAATCAAAAGTTAAAATCATTTTTGAAAATCATGTCGTCCAGCTACTGAGGACCATCTGGCTTACTAACGCACAGCTCAAACGTCCGCATGCAGAATGGTGGAGTGCATACGGCTCGTACATCTGGGAAGGCATCACTGATGCTGACCATATACAGATGCTACCATCCACATGACTTTTTCAAGCAAGGCCTTAAAGAGAACCTGTAACAAAAAAAAGTTCCCCTGGTGGTACTCACCTTGGGAGGGGGAAGCCTCAGGGTCCCGATGAGGCTTCCCCCTCCCCTGTAGCTGCAGGCAGTCCAGCGCTGGCTCCCCTGAAGTGTCCCGGAATCCTCCCTCGACAAGCCTGACTAGCACTGATAAGCGCTGATTTATTTACCTT
Source organism: Hyperolius riggenbachi (assembly GCF_040937935.1). NCBI lineage: Eukaryota > Metazoa > Chordata > Amphibia > Anura > Hyperoliidae > Hyperolius > Hyperolius riggenbachi. The sequence continues at coordinate 360,173,761 of NC_090647.1, read as the reverse complement.
TCCTGGCTCCAGCGGGGGGCGCTGTTGCAGCTCTCCGCATGGAGATAGGCGGAACTAGCCAATCCCTGTTGGTCCACTCTACTGCGTAGGCGACTTGCACCTGCGCAGTAGAGCGGCCCGACAGCGATCGGCTATTTCCGCCTATCTCCGAGCGGAAAGCAGATACTGCGCCTGCGCTGGGAAGGTAAATATTTACAACCCCCCGTTGTTCGGGGAGCATTATCGCCGTCGCCGTGGGACCGAGGAGGACGGGGGAAGCCTCAATAGGATCCGGAGAGAAATCTCTGTAAGGCAAGAAAGAGTCAACATTCCACTTTCAAAACTACAGCACTTGATAACTTTAGTTGCCAAACTCTTACAAAGTGTTAAGAAAATGGGTGATGCAAAATAGTGGTATTCCCTCTCTAAACTTTTTAAAATGTGTAGTTGAATCAAATACAAAACGAGCAAATTAAAAAAAAATAAAAAATTGTATTTCTCAGTTTCAACATTTGATTTAATCTCTGTACTATTTTTAATTAAAAATATGCTTTACATGAATAGCAAGTCACTGCATTATGTTCTGAGTTACATTTTATACAGCTTCACAACATTTCTGGAAATTGCGTTTCATAGAAGTGCAACTATTAAAAAAAATGTGCAGAATGCTTGCTAATATGTTTGGTTTGTGCAACAGAAATCTGAGCAGCAATCTGCGGAGTAGAAAGCTGTAATCGATCTGAGACCTGGAACCCACTAGAGCATTTTTTTGAGTGTTTATGGAATGCTTCCAATCGCCTACGATTTCCCTAAACGCTCTGCCAATGTAAATGGGACTAATTCAACTAGAGAGATTACGAGTAAGGAAATCTTAATCGCAAGACATGCAGCATTTTGGGAGCATTTCCATTCTAACGAATTGTAGAGGAGCAGGGAAATCTCTCCCCAAATCGCTAGCAAAACACTATCACAAATCGCTAGCGATTGCACTTTACGCTTTCTAGGTGGTTCCAGGCCACAGTCTTTTCTCACCCACACCACCCCTACTCCACCCAGCACTCCATAGTAAGGAACGTAATATGAGGTTGGGGCAAACTGACACTACCAAAGTCATGTCTCCCTAGCCACTAATAGACCATCTATTTGGCTTTGACTTAAGATGTATAGTATCCACAGAGATAGCAGTTGGCTCACCTCTACAATTCGTTATCAGCGATGGGGATGGGTGTGCACCCAACTAAAGGAATGCAAGATGGGGAGCATGGCAGTGATTGAAAGCAAAAGATGTTGCCATCACCAAGACTTTGCACTGTTAACTTTTTAGGTTTTTTATATTTTAAAGTGAAAAAAAAATCTTTAAAATAGAATTTTAAATGCACCTTTTAAACAAATTATACATATGCATTTCTGTTAAATTCAACAATAAAGCCTAATCTAGGATATCGATTCTTTGGTTTGCTAACCTCTTTAGCGGTAATCCAGAGTCAGGCTCGGGATGGAAATCCACAGCTCAGAGCGGTAATCTCGTCCCTGAATGAGTTATATGCAGAAGCTGTTGCAGACTCCTCTGTGGTATTTTTTTTTCCTTGTTTTTAGGGTCTAACCGCGTGTGAAAAAAAAATTCACAGCTTTTAGCCCCTATATCTGGAAATCATTTCCAGTGAGGTTAATAGACATTTATTAATAATAAAAAGTCTTGTCAAGTTAAATAACTACAAAAAAAACAAACCACGATCGAGTGGGGTTGCTTGCAGCCTCAGCTGATGTAAATCTCCAGGCATACACCTTGGTAAACACTATACGCTGCTGGCATAATAACATGACCAGGAATCCAAGATACAGTTTAGTTAGTTTGTCACCATAGAAAAATGCAAAGTTCAGTTTGTGTGTCCTAATGCTAGGTACACACCATACAATTTTCTGGCAGAGTTACCTGCCAGATCGATTATTTCAACATGTTCAATCTGAATTTCGATCGTTTTTCCGATCGATTTTCATAGAAGTGATCGGAAATCGATTGTAAAAGCAATTGAAAACCCGATCGGGAAATCAGAAGAAATAAATAAATGGATCGAAATTCAGATCAGACGTTGGAAATAATCGATCTGGCAGGTAAATTTGCCAGAAAATTGTATGGTGTGTACGAAGCATAAGTCAGCATCAAGATAAATGTCAACTTGCATTTAACACAGGTGACTCATTGAATGTTTGTACAAATCTTAAAATCCAACACACTTTAGATTACATTCAGCCACGACTACCAATAAAGACCACTGCGGGTAAGAATCTTACGGATGTACAGCGGTCACAAAGCAAAAATATGTAAGTTTTGTGTGCTGCAGCCGCCACATTTATATCAGGGATACCAGTACCTACTGATGAAACCTGATAATGTACGACATCATTGAACTTACATCCCAATTGCTCCGTCTGCTCTCATTACAAATTACACACAAATGTTTGCCAAATGCAGTTTCCCTTCTTTGCTCCATCCACTCCAAACAATAGAAGAAACCATAAGTGGGAGGAGTCACGTCCCATTCTCTGTCAATCAATGAGCAAAACCATCTCAAGCCACTTCCTCGGAAAGTACTGCCTACAAAGAAAACACTGAAATTGCAAAGTGGGAAACTGGCAACTTTACATGTAGAACATATGTGATTTTAAACAGACAATACAAGTTTTGCTGACACTACTGTAGAGTGCCTGTTAATTTAATTAAAAAGGGTTATCTCCTGGTGTATTGAAGTGTTAAATCAGAGTTCCAGTTTCAGAGTGAGCACTCACATTATTGCAAGCATAGAATTATGAAAACCATTGTTTCTGGCATGTTTACTCTAAAAATGAAATCTATGCACACAGAATGTGCTTCTGAAAAAACACTGATATAATTCTGAGCAATCTGTATCCTCTGGTTTGTTGTCTAATTTACCCAAAAGTCCAGTGAAAGTTCATAGAACTAATGAAGACCTCTGCATGACACTGGAGCTGGCATTTGCTTGCATTTCCATCATCCTTAAAGCGGAATATAACCCTGCATTGCAACTTTGCTCTAAAACATTATTTACAGCATATTATATGCAAAAATCATTTTTTTTACTAGACCAGCATTGGAAGGGTTAAACAAAGAGGTTTAAAGTTCCGTGGAGAGATATGCCGAAGTTCAGATTGTTACATTCTATTTAGTTATATGTATCTATTGAGAAATGTTACACACTCTTTGGCTGTCCTCCAACTCCTCAGTCAGAGAGATGAGTCACATTCAACACTTAGATACATTTATGTAAACAAAATGTATCTATGTCAGCTTCGGATGCGTCTGCAGAAATCTCCAGGAACTTTAAACCTCTGTGTTTAACCCTTCCAATGCTGGTCTAGAAAAAAAAAATGCTGGTTGCATATAATATACTGTAAATAATGTTTTAGAGCAAAGTTGAAATGCAGGGTTATATTCCGCTTTAAATGTATTCAAAAAAAAGAAAAAAAAAAAGCTGATGTTGCCCTTCCCCAAACACTAGCATCAAGCTGGGTAATTAAAACTGGTATCCGCTCACATCTTAACCCCATTCAAAAATGTAAAATTTACCTTAGAGGACTTACTAAAACTAAACCAACAACCATTTATATATGTCTGTAATAATAAATTTATGTCCTGAGTGAGAATATTTGCTCCATAACTGCAAATTCATAAGACTGCTTTTAAAACTACAGTCTACGCCAAGGGTCCCCAAGCTTTTTCGATGAAGGGCCGGGTCAACATACTTCAGACTGCTCGGGGGCCGGAGTATACAGGAAATGATGTTGAAAAACATTACATTGAATCTAGATATTGATTCCCTACAATCATGCCAGGAGGAGAACTCAGAGTAGCAGCCTTTTAGTCATGTGGCGCCTGAACAACCTCTTTGTACACCCAACAGCGGAGCATACCTAGGTGACAACCTGCCGTCCAACAGGACAGCAATGTCACCTGATGCAGAATTGGATTGGATGCCAGTGAATAACTGCTCGCTGTAGTATGTGGATGGGTGGTGCCAGCACTGCTATGCTATATGCAGGCCGCCAATATTTAAAGGTGCAGTTGGCCACATCTATAAGTTATACATTCTGTGTTTGGGGCAAGTGAAAAAGCCTGCATATTTTGGCATGCGAAAGCAAAAGCATATTTGCATGAGCAATGTCTTGTGATTAGCCAATTAGGCCAAATTTGCAAAGCCAGATTTGTCAGGTTTAACTTGAGGTTTGATGCACACAAATTCTCTGTTGCAGTGTTTCCAAATTCTTTCCCTTTGGAGGCGGGTGGTGGATGGCTTGTTCTAGGTGGCGAGGAGCCCTGGAGCAGGCTGTCTGCGCCTGTTCTTTTCTACTCCCGGAGTGTGTTGCGTGAAAGCCAGCCCTGAGCTCCAAAGCTTGGGGTGGCCTGTGCTTCACTCCTTTCTCATGTGTTGCTCCAAAGTCGTGCTCATGTAGCAGAACGCAATGGTCGTAAAGGTAAGTGCCCGTTTTTACATTTTGGAAGGCGCTGGCTACGCTTGGAGGGGTCTGCACCTCCCAGCCTCCCCCTCCGGGGTGCCGAGCAGAGCAGTGAGAGGGCTTGGAACCCTGCGGCTCCCCAGTTGGCATTGGGGAGCCTCCCCGTGGTGCTCCTGGATAGTGCTAATGTAGCATGAACTAATCCCCGCAGGGCAACCATTTTGCAGTAATTAGTTTTAGACCCTGCATATTTTGGCATGCGAAAGCAAATGCATATTTGCATGAGCAATGTCTCGTGATTAGCCAATTAGGCCAAATTTGCAAAGCCAGATTTGTCAGGTTAACTTGGTGTTTGATGCACACACAAAATTCTCCATTGCAGTGTCTACACAAGTAAAGTGCAACTTAAATGCAAGGGTGCTCTTAGATTGGTAACTACATACAGCAAAGTCCCTGTTACCCGGAATTCAGGCATCTGGAAGTCTCAACTAACCGGCATGGCAGAGGAACAACAGGGACCTCTTTTGGGGGGCTTTCTGTGGGTGCTGGCTGGCAGGAAAGTACTTAGCAAAGCTCCAGCAGTCTCCCTCTATCTCCCCGCGGGCTCCTAGCGGCTTCCGGCGTCTGTGTACAGAAGCCAGAGTGTCACATGAACTGATGCGGGTCAGCTGACACTCCGGCATCCATGCACCAGGGAAGCCGGAAAGCCGCACTGAGCCTGTGGGGAGATAGAGGGAGACTGTCAGCTATTGCTGGAGCCTCCGTAAGTATTTCAGGGGGGAAGGTTTGTGTTATTTTGGTTGGCTGCTCAAGCAACCAGCAAGCACGTGTACCCGGCATCAGGCAATCCCCGCCAGTACCGGATATTGGGGACTTTGCTGTATATCAAACAAAGGTTTCTTAAAGCGGATCCAAGATGAAAAACTAACTATAACAATTAACTTGTCTATATATCTTATCTACATTTTAGATAGTTTACACAGCAAATATAGCTGCAAACAGCTTCAACAGAATAGGCTTATTTCTTTCTGTGATACAATGACAGCAGCCATGTTGTTTGTAAACATTACACAGAAGCAGGCTTATCTGTATCTTGAGCCCTCAGCCTGTGAAAAAACCTAATCCCCCCCCCCCCCCCCCCTCCACCTCTGAAATCAATGGCTAGTAACACCTCTTCCTCCCCCTGCCCAGACTGAGCGTCCATAAGCCCTTGCTACTGCCAAGGCTATCTGAAAACCTGTGGGCATGGTTTATTTAGTTTATAGGGAATTAGAGTACTAAAACAAAGTATTTGGCTTGAGGAATGCCCCATAAACAATAGGAAAGGAACACAATTATGCAATGAGTATAAGTTTCCCTCGTATCCACTTTAAGTTAAACTACATTTTTTCATAGGAAAGATGCATGACCAATCAGAACTGCTTAAGAAAACCGATATTTTCCTGTAATAAGAGATCAGGAAACTCCAACATATATATGAATGAGATGTTCTGAAATACTGTATACCAGCACAGTGTATTTGAAACAAAGGATTGATTGAATAACCTAGCAATTATCAATAAGGTTGTAGGTTTAAACATACAATTGACATTAAAAGCAAAGCATACATCATTAAACTGTTTGAATACAATAAAAAAGCAACACCAAAACACCAGTGCCTAATAAAAACTAGGATATGTTGTATTTTTAATCAAATATTGATTGGACATTTCTGTTCTTTACCTGAAACCAATAAAGTGTAGGGAAATACACAATCACGTTTACAAGCTTTGTACTGTATTGGGAAGTAAGTGTAAGCTAGCTGCTGGTTGCCGAAATCAAAATTTAATTTTTTAGATTTCAAAATTAAGATTTTTAACAAAAGTGTGCCCAATATCTATTGGTGGCAAGATGACAGAATAGGTAAAGGATGGATATTGGTGAGATCTAGCCCAATTTGCACAATGTATGTCTAGCTTAAAGAGAAACTCTGACCAAGAATTGAACTTTATCCCAATCAGTAGCTGATACCTCCTTTTACATGAGAAATCTATTCCTTTTCACAAACTGATCATCAGGGGGCGCTGTATGGCTAATATTGTGGTGAAACCCCTCCCACAAGAAACTGAGTACTACTCTTGGCAGTTTCCTGTCTGTGAACCTTGCTGCATTGTGGGAAATAGCTGTTTACAGATGTTTCCAACTGCCAAAACAGCAAGCAGCAGCTACATCACCTGCCAACAGTAAAAAATGTCACCATGTAATAAATGTCAGAATGTAAATCAGGGATTTAAAAGATTTTACAATGGGCAAACACTGACTAAATCATTTATACATAAATATTGTAAAAATGAAGCACCTTTTTATTACATTATTTTCACTGGAGTTCCTCTTTAAAGCAAAAAAGAAAAGGTTAATTGATGCTTTGCATAACATTGCTCATTTTTCCAACTTTTATGGAACACGTTCTTTGCGTTACAGTTGTAGCCAATACTGGTAATAGCCAATTTTAACAAATAGTGCCAGCACTCTCCAAAGGCCTGCAATTGTATGCATCTCTTCTCTAAGCTAGCATCTGGGAATAAATAGTGCTGTTTGTAGCTAGAAAATGTTTGAATTACCCACACCACACCTGACTGGAATCATCATTGTTCACAACACAGACATAAAACCTCCACCATGCTTAAAGTGACACTGAAGCGGAAAAAAAACTTATGATATAATGAATTGTATGTGTAGTACAGATAATTAATAAAACAGTTATATAGCTTTTTTTTATATATAACATTGCATCATCTGTCATATTTGCAGTTCACAAACTATACTCTGCATTTTAAACTGTGAAATAGAGCTAATGACCTGTTGACCTTCTCTGCAGTAGTAAAATCTTATCTAAAGTTGTCTTTCACTGTTTCTTTGATGTATGGGCTGGTGCACACCACAGTGGTTCTGAAACGTTTTTTAAAATGCTTGCTGGGGGGAAACCGATTGGCTAATGAAAGTGAATGGGATGGTGCACACCAGAGCAGGTCGTTTTTTCCACAAACGCAAACTCAGGGGCTGCACCATTTTTCTAGATTTCTGAGGCGTTTCTGCCTCAATGTTAAAGTATAGGGAAGTGGAAAACCGCGCTGAAAAACGCTAGATCAGAGCAGTTTTCCGGGCGTTTTTGTTACAGCTGTTCACTGTAACAATATTTGTAATCTGCTACACAAAAACGCTCCAAAAAACTCTAGGCATGTGTAGAAACCATGCCTAGAATCACTCTGAAATCTGCTTCAAAAACCTCTAGCGTTTTGCAGAACTGCTAGAGGTTTTTGTTGTGCACTGGGCCTATAAGAGCTTCAGAAAATAGCACTATAGCCGACCAAGTTTGGCCAGAGAGCTCAGAGAATCTCTTTTGCATAGATCACAAGTTTCTTAACTGTTCCTGTCCTGAAAACAATATGAGACTCGTACCTTTGCTACTAATGTTCTATTTTTTAGCTGTACTACACGTACAATTCATCATTAGTTTAGTTTCACTTCAGATTCCCTTTAAGGTGCCCATACATCTAGCAATGTATAGGCAGATCGACCAAGAGGCAGCTGTCTCTCTGACTGGATCTGAATCCACCACACATGCTTGTTGTGGCAGCGATTTTCATCAGATTCAATAAAAGTTTCTAATCGGATGGTCGATCTGGCTGCAAAATCGATAGAAATATTGCCACCGTTATACAAAATGTAGAGCACCAAAAGGCACAATTAACTTTCTGACTTGCATTCTATTTTATCAATGCAACAGTACTGCAAAGATAACAGGAATTTGAGCAGGGAAGAGGGGGCAAAAGTGCATTTTGCTTAATCTGTTGATTTAATTTATTCGGTTCCCTTCTGCAGACTCTTTACCATGTAATTAGTATTGCAAGATCTTTGTAGTTATAGCAAGTGTCAAATGAAACAGAAAAATAAAATCTGTAGGAATGCACGCCATCATATAAGGTCTGGAAAAACTGCTGTCCTGTAACAGGCTGGATTTATACAAATAAGACACGATCAGCATAGCAAAATTATAAATTTGTTAGACTAATTAAAAAGTTAGGAAGACAAAGTTGTTGCAGTTCTCTCAAACATACTAACAGCTTGCATCTACCACTCAACTGATTTTTAAATATGATGAAATCAAAGATATTTAATCAGTAACTTAATTTATTTTTTCCTGTCTTGGATGCAAGACAACAGCAAAGTTTGACAATCTGTTGCCTTGAATAATGCAATATGAATTTACGAACACTTATAAGCTCCCTCATATATACATAGCAAAAGTTAATGTTTTTATGATCCAAGTAAAACTGCTTCCTTCACAAAATATATATATCTATATATCAGAATCTTGAAGGATAACCTACACAGCTAACCACTCAAGACATCAAAAAAATTTTTGAAAATGAGAAATGATTAAATGGTTAACCATTAAATAAATGTTTAACCATTCACAGAACACGCTTAAACCTGTACCATGTTTGCAGTTCCATAAAAATAATGCTACAAAGCAGCCTGTTGGAGAGAAGGTGTTACAGCAAACTGCATGTACTGGTCCAGTCTTCAAAGAAAGGAAACATTAACAAGCAACAACAAACCACCGAGTCCACCTATAGATCTGTACAAAGAGGTCCAGAATACCAAATCAAAGAACTGTCCTTGACATTTCACAAAAGCTAATTGAGATTAGAAATTGATTGTTCCTTGGGACAAGAGTCCATCAGGCATCAAAATACAAATAAAAAAACAAAACAACAAAAACGAAACGAAAGTGTCTACAAGTCTCCATCCTTGTTATTTAAAAGAATGTTCATCTCTTCTGTACAAACATTAGTTGGTCTAATACTGTCTAAAAGCTGCCAGCTTCTCCTTGAAGGTGGCTGGTGCAGGCGAGAAGATATTCCAGGAACACTTAAATAAGTTTTTATTAAAAGTCTTGTATTCTACAGAAATTATGAAGTCCAGGGCAAAGAAATCACTTTATATGCACTGGCTTCTCATCAGACTTTAGACGTTTCCTCCGAGGCTGTACAAAGTCATCATCTGAGTCCTCTGTTATTTCTCCATCATCGTCCTCTGGTTCAAAATCTGGCAATGGTGGGAAGGTCCTGTCGGGGTAGCTTTCTGAAAGCTTATCCTCAAAGTATGATGCAACAGCCTTTCCTGCTCGCGCCACCTCGGAGTCATTCTGTTGGACAAGAACACATCATTTACTTGGGGTTATGCAGAGACTTTCCTCAAGTTTGCATGTGTTGGAAAGCTTACCTGCAGATTAATTTCTTGTGATTCTGCATAAACTTGAACAACTTTCATCATCTAAAAAGGACACCAGAGTCAAAAATGTGAAAATCATTTCTTCTAAATGTATAATTAGGGTATTAAGTTACTTTTTAAAAACAGGGTCATAACAGTACTTAAAAAAATGTTATGACTTGACTGCTATTTAAAATGTGTGCTCAGTAATAGTTTCTGAATATGGCAGTAATAAAATGACAGATTGAACACACAAGGCAGCACCAATATTCTAGCATGCTATGATACTAAAGACAGACCAGATGGAAGTGAGCTATAGGTTTTGTTTTAGGCATATGCCTGTAGTAGGCTTCTTTTATCCAAGAAATAGACAACTGTTGTGATATTTTCTACAAAAGATGTAAATACAGACCCAGCTGCACGCATGTTAACTGAAAATGCAACAGGTCTCAAGATGCTCATATGTCATTCATTTCAATTGGCACTTGTCAAAAGGCTACTGTTTTCTATCAAAACAGCACAGTTCAATTTGTAATCTGCTATCAATTCAGTAGAGGATCTGGTCATTTGAAATATTATAACAAGTGCCTTTTATTACATCCCCCATGCAGTACTAAACATATAAATAAAGCTAAATGAAACTCCTGATGTCCATTCCATTTCTATGGGGTTTCATATAGACAAGAACACAAATACAAATGGTTTGATTTTCACATCTTAAAGAATCACTTTACATACATAAAAGACAAGATGACTAATGTAAATAAGATTAACAAACGGGTCCTTCCATACACCCCTGTCCATCCTACTGTTCAAAGCTAAATCTACCCTTGTAATAGCAGATACCTGAAAAATGCTACCCTCAGGACCCCATGCCAATCAATTGTGTGCAGCATGGAGAAAACACATTTTACAGCAATTTTACGTTGGCCAAACATGCATTGTTTTTTTCCTTTCAATCTCTAGCCAATTCTATAACGTTAATACATTTTTTGGGTTGTCTATTGCACTATATCTAATTGACTGCCTTTTGATTTCTAAGCAATCAATTGACATTTATCTGGACATCCTGGAAAATCTGTGAGAGAGTGGTGGATCGGCAGCCCACTGTGTTGTATTGTATGAAGCATTACAATTACAGTTCGACTGATGTTCGCTAGATAGATTTTAGCAGAAATCAATAGTTAGCATGCCATGTAGAGAAGAAATAGATCATGATCACATTTCCAATCCGATAAGGATCAGTTTGGCATGTCTATTCATAACTGACCCATAAATGGCCCAGCTTTCTCATTCCTTCAGATGAAGTCACAAGGCTAGCTTTTGGTTACACAATTACCTTTAGTGAAGTCTAGGAAGCAGCTGATAGGAACCAGTTGCTTTGCAAAATTGACCACAGAAAAGGACTGTACAATTTTGCTGACTTCTATAACATATAGCAGGGGTCTTTTTTAGTTTAAGGGTAAATGGCATTCAGCAAAGAGCAGATTGGTTTTTGGTTTAAATACTAAGCCAATTCTTGAACACCGAGGTTTATGAGGTTGAATGTCTGTTGACCACATGACCTCAGCTGAAGTGAGTATCAGAACTTGTTTAAATGTACTCTCTCAGGTAATAAATGTCATGGTAACATAACCAATCAGTGCACAGCACAGAGCATCTGCATTTTTGCAATCAGGTATCACAAAATTCAGGTTAGATTTTGACAACAGTCTCACAAATCCTACCTAATAAGCTACAAGTGTCAGAGACTGTCCGGTGACAGCCTGTAGCGGGGGAGGGGGGGGGGGGGGGGGGAGGTTGAGGCCCTAGAGCTGCGCAGCCGCACTCGCGCCTATGCGGACTGCGCAGCCGCAGCCAGCTCCGGCAGCCATTTTACATGAGGAGAGCACGACCCGGGCTGTGGGGTCCGGATCGGCCTGGGGAGGGGGGGGGGGAGCGATTGAACAGCAGGGACCAGGCAGGAACTGCACGAAGGGCGCGCATGGCATCCTCAGTGAATTCAAATTTGATGCAGGTACTTACATTTTTTTTCCCGCCTCGTAAGTCCTTTAAGGTTAATTACAATGCTTCTGCAAATATGACATTTAACCACCCATTTTAAGAACGCCATCACTTTAATGTAAAACTGAGTCAAACTTTATGTGGTGCCCACCAAGGGTATGAGTGCATTCTATGCAGTCTTACTACCTTGTTCTGTACTCGTTTTGCACAAAGGAGAATTTGGAATGCAGTTTCAAGCTCAATTTGTATTTCCTGCTATAAGAGTGTGACTGCATTTGAGACAAAGCCCTGTTCACCCAGCCTCTGCACTAAAGAAGATAACCTATAGTTAAGCGGGTGGGTAAGGTTTATAGCCACGCCCCCACAAGAAAACATGTAGAGAAGGTCAATGACATGCAGATTTTTTTGAGTGTATGCAAATATAGTTGCAATCTGTATGCAGACTGTAAAAATAAATTGTAATGGCATTTGATTGGTCAAAATTTCAATATGCATAAAGAATGCAACCAAATTAGCACCAGCTCAAAAAAATAAGCATCTCATTGATCATCTCCGGGGGTGGCTATGCAACTTGCTCACGTACTTAAATGTAAGCTGGCAGTAGACAGGACACTATTAGGCTTACACTTAGTAGGCCATGTGTCTGGCTTGACAAAGTTCACTTTAAAGTTTCCAAACAAGAAGGACATTTGAAATTACAGATTACACAGCAAGCAAGTAGCCTTTAAACCAGGGACGCTTTAATGCACTTATTCGTTTTTCGCTGAATGTTTTTTTTTTTTTTAAATCACATCCTGAGTTACTAACATTAATAAAAGCAGTGTCACTGACCAAAATCAGACAAAATGAATTGAAGGATTAGCACACAAAACTTTTTGTAGTAGAAATGTACTGCAAACAACATGCTCAGTCATTTAAACAAACAACTTCCATATGCTCCCTTGTTAATTAAAGGGAACCTGCCGTGAAAGGGATATGGAGGGTGCCATTTAAAAAAAAAAAAAAACCAACAATACCAGTTCCATGGCAGTCCTGCTGATACTCTGCCTCTTAACACTTTTAGCCATGGACCCTGAACAAGCATGCAGCAAATCAGGTGTTTCTAAAATTGTCACATCTGACAAGATTAGCTGCATGCTTGTTTTAGATGTGTGATTCAAACACTACTGCATCCAACTAGGACAGCAGGAGTGCCAGGCAACAGGTATTGTTTAAAAATCATTATATGGCAGCCTTCATACTTCTCTCACTTCAGGTTCCCTTTAAGTTGCAAGTTAAAAAAACGTTACAGTCACCTCAGCTACATTATACCTCAAGCACTTAATCTAAATGTCATGCAAATGGGACTAACCTTCCTAAGCATTCAATTAATGTTTTTACCGCATTTCCTAGAATTTTCTGCAGCTTGTCAAACACTTTTATTGCAAAAGGTACATACAATTCACAAAACACTGTGCATTGCTAACTAGTGCAAATTCACTCTCATATGAATTAAAAGTGGAAGGCTGGACTAAGGATTTAACATTTTTTAGAAGTCAACTAAATGCTACTCAAAGAAACCATAAGGACACCTCTGAATAAAGGGGCCCATACACTTAACAATTTTCCCGGCGATACACAGCAGATTCAATCACTGATCAAATCTGCTGTGAAATTTGCTCGATCGCCGGTGGGTCGGGAGTGAGTCGATAGCGGCGTTCGAATGTCCGACCCTAGCGGCAATACATTACCTGCTCCACCAGCGTATCCCCGCTGTTACCGCTGCTCCTTCTCCGCTGGGCTCCGGCAGGCTTCACTTCCTGTCCGGACAGGCAGAGCACCCTCTACTGTTTAAACTTCCCTGGACAGGAAGTACAGTGAAGCTGCAGCCCTGGAGCCCAGAGAAGAAGGCAGCAGAGACCGGAGGACTCGCGCCGGCTGAATCAGGTAATGTACGCAGGGGGGGAGGGGGGAGGGGGCTTTTGCAGCTTCAAAGATGGTGAATCGATTTCATGCTGAAATCGATTCACAATCTGTTTGCAGTAAAGGCAGCCATATGATTCAGAGAGGGATCTATCTGTTGGTCGATCTGATTGCAAATCGACCAGTGTATGGCCACCTTAAAAAGTATTTTTCCTTTTTTCCCCAATCATATACAGTATAGTGTATTATTGGTTTTGTTCCTATAATGTGAAAAGTAGCAGCTGCCAGCTTGTTTACACAGAGGCTGCCTTGATTACCAGTCTGTAGCCTTGACTTTAACTGCACAGATAACGCAACAAGAATAATAAGCCAAGACTGGCTTGCTTAGAAGACTCCATGAATTTCTTCATTCATAATTTCAATTAAAAAAAATATGATAGTTTACAAAAAATACCTACAAAACTCAAAATATGACTTATAAGTCAGTGTAATAAGGAACACCTTATCTTCAAAACTAATCAAACTTGTTTGATAGAACAATATACATTAAATCCAGCACAGCACATTACACATCTCAGATAAAAAGGAAGCACCCAGCATTGCATGCAATATGCAATCAGGATAACCATAGTCTGTGCACATAATCACTGTCAAATGATCTTAGCTGGGACCATAAGTGCTTGTATGTTATTACACAAGGTTTGGGGATCACTCTGGTTGTGGTTTACAGTAAGCAAACCTTGTATATTAAAGGTGGCCATACACTGGTCGATGTGCCATTAGATCGACCAGCTGACAGATCCCTATCTGATCGAATCTGATCAGATAGGGATCGTATGGCTGCCTTTACTGCAAACAGATTGTGAATCGATTTCAGCCTGAAACCGATCACAATCTGTTCAGCTGCTCCTGCCGCCTGTCCCCCCCCCCCCCGTATACATTACCTGAGGCTGGCTCCCGGGCATCTTCTCCGCACTGCACCGCACCGCTGTTCTTGCTCCATCCCGGCGCTTCCTGTGTTACTCCGTGACCAGGAAGTTCAAATAGAGCGCCCTCTATTTCAACTTCCTGGTCACCGGAGTGACACAGGAAGTATAAGCGTACACTGGGACATGCGGAAATGCGGTGCAGCGAGGAGAAGAGGACCCCGGAGCCAGCTTCAGGTAATGTATACATGCTCGGATCGGGCCCGAATCGTACGCCGCAAGCGACGCGCTCCTACCGCCGGGCGATCGAGGGTAATTTCCCGCACGGCGCGATCGACGGTCCGATCCGATTTCGGGAGGGAATCGGATCGGCGGGTGCGTTTAGCAGCAGATCCGATCCCAGGATCGGATCTGCTGTCGAAACGGCCGTGAATCGAGCCAGTGTATGGCCTGCTTAAGTTTACTATTACACAGAATGTATAGAAGGTTTTTAGCATGTCTTCCTCATGTATTTATTTTTAAATTAGAAACATAAGAACAAAATACATTTTTATTGTGTAATCTGTTGTGTAACATTTTGTGAATATCAAAGTGTTTGACAAGGCTCTAACATTACTAGAGCAAAGTCTCCAGACTTGGCGACGGATAACTAGGGTTCACTATGCAATTATCTTTGCTACAGCAAAATTAAGCCTTAATTACACCTAGAAACCTGAAAATCAAATGAGCAGACATTAAAGAAAAAAATACTATTTTAATGTGTTCATATTTTTTCTAAACAAAATAAAATACAAAATATCTACGTTAGTCCAATCTTGATACAGAAATAAATATAGGAAAAACAAATTGCTATACACTCCCTTAAAGCCAATCTATCATCAAATGCACTGATTAGATTACATAGTTCTGCCAATTGTTTTCCAGTCTATAGGTGGCCATACATTGGTCGATTTGCCATCAGATCGACCAACAGATCCCTCTCTGATCGAATCTGATCAGAAAGGGATCGTATGGCTGCCTTCAGCATGAAATCGATTCACCATCTGTGAAGCTGCCGCCCCTGCATACATTACCTGATCCGGCCGGCGCGAGTCCCCTGGTCTCCGCTGTCTTTTCCGCGCTCGGCTCCAGGGCTGCAGCTTCACTTCACGTCCGATGAAGTTTTAACAGTAGAGGGCGCTCTACTGTTTAAACTTCCTGTTGGGACAGGAAGAAGTGAAGCCTGCCGGAACCCAGCGGAGAAGGAGCAGCGGTGACACGCGCCGGCGAGCAGGTAATGTATTGCCACTAGCGTCGGTCGGACACTCGAACACCGCTATCGGCACACTCCCGACCCGCCGGCGATCAAGCGGAATCTTCCGCACGGACGGATCGTCGGGAACAATCAATTTCGGATGGAAATCGATCGTTTGGTCAGCGTTTGCGCATCGATTTCACAGCAGATTCAATCACAGTGATCGAATCTGCTGTATATCGACGGGAAAATAGGTGTATGGGCCCCTTATGAAAATGTCTTTGTGCAGGAGAATTAAGTGTTGACAGATATTTGTAGGCCGATACAAGATAGCCAATGAGAGATCTTTGTATCTTTAACCTCCCTGGCGGTAAGCCCGACCGACGCTCGGGCTAGCCGCCGAAGAGAATCACATGGCCCCCAGGAGGATTATTTTAAAAATAAAATGTGCATTATATGGTTAAGCTTGCACTTAGCTAGCTAACCATGCCCCCAAAGTCCCTCCGCTCTACACAGATCGCCGCCGTTATACGTTCCCCCCAGGGATCCCGCGATGGTGCAGCCTCCCAATCAGCTCCAGGCTTTGCTATGGGGAGGATCGGGACTGGGCATGACGTCATAGCGACGAGTGAAGCTAAATGGTGAAGCTGCGGCTCTCGCGGGATCGCGGAGGGGTAAATATTGCCGGCGGCGATCGGGGGGGTTTAGTTAGGTCCGGCGAGGCTTGGGGGGCATAGTTAGCTAGCGAAGTGCTAGCTTAAGCATTTAAATTACATTTTATTAAAAAAAAATCCTCCGGCGGACACAGCCTCTGAAACTGTGTACCGCCAGGGAGGTTAAAGGATACCAGAGCCCAAAAGTAGATGAGAAACGCGAGGAGCAGGCATGTATGGTGAGCTGTCCTGATGCTCACCGCAACCCCCCTTTCTCCTTTCTGCCGCCTGGTTCCCCTGTAATTGTCCTGGTGCCCCTGTATTCCAGATGGCTTTGTCGTGATCATTAAGCGTTGGCTGTTCGGGCTGCACACAAACTACAGCACGCGTTCACTGGTTGGGAGCGCTCTGCACATGCGTGTAATGTCACATGCATGTGCTCCAGGCCAGCAAATGCATGCTGTAGTATGCGTGTAGCTCTGCCAGTCAACGCGTAATGATCCTGACAAAGCCGACCGGAAGATGGGGACACCAGGGCAATTACAGGGGAACCAGGGGGCAGAAAGAAGAATGAGGGAGCGGTGAGCATCGGGCAGCTCACCATACTTGCCTGCTCCCCCTGTTTCTCATCTACTTTTGGGCTCTGTTATCCTCTAAAATCTATGAAATCTATTTATTGCTTCATCCATGTAATACAGACATTTAGATGAAAATTCACAACTTGATAGTAATAATGCAAAGTGCAAGTTTTAGATCGATACTCCCAGCAAAAATACTTTCAAATACAGATGACACTACCATTTTTATAAAAAGAAAAAAAAGCCCCAGGAGTGATGCAGTATTTGAATTTAGTGTCCGTTTTATCAGCATGGAAATTCTCTGTTTTTGCAAAGCTGTCTCTCAGACAAAGCCTAACTCAATGCTCTGTATGCGTGAAAGTGTTCATGAACTCATACTTAAGTGTACTTATGTCGAAATTAGGCCCTAACTGATAATGCTAGTATCGTTGAGTTTAGCCCCTTATTTTAGGTCAATAGTCAACAACACTGTGTGCTGATTCCTGTTTGAAATGCATGCTTGTCTCATGAATTTGTAAAGTAATCACTCTCCACTAGGTAGTGAACTGTACTGCTATACTGCCGACCATCCCTGTGCAGATGTAATGAATAGGGAAAGTCAATAAATTAAGTCTGTTGCAGCAACTTTATGCAGCTTGACAATGGACCAATTTCATTCTGCCAAAGTGGAACACGACTGGTCAGTTTTCAAGCTGCATTAATGTGAATAATCCTGCATCAACACAATGCAACACCAGCATTGGCTAGTGAGGGGTAATTTTCGTACTGTGAACAAGAGCAATATGCTTCTATTTTAAAAGATACCTAAACCAGTTCATTGCAGTGATCCGAGCCTGATTTTTAGTTACAAGGACACTAACGTTTAAGCTAGTATTGGGTAAAAGCGGTAATTTCAAATACTTAATTCTCTTTTGAACAGAGTCTATTAACCTAAAGAAGCAGAAAAGTATACGCATGCACTGAAGAAGGCAAGCCATAGTTTATAGGTGCAAAATAATAAAAATGAACATACTTCATTGAACCGTTCACAGTTCTTAAATATTAACCGAACGTCCGATACAAAGTCTTCTGGTGTCTGGTAGTGTTGAGGGTGCTTTTTCTGTAACTTCTTTTTTACTGTAGACAGGTCCATGGCCTTCTTAATTATTTTATAATAGTTAGGTATCTGCAACACAAAGAACAAGTACTGCATTGCTTGCTCATATGTAAAAGACCTTCCTTTGTATTTAAAGCATGCAACATCCCTAACCTGTTAAACACAACTAAAAAAGGAGCCAATTTACTGTCAGGTTCCTATATGCAGGTACAAACAAAGCAATACCTATAGCTGAGAAACGCTAGGAAACAAGATTAAAGAACAAGTGACACACCTGCTAACCTAGAAATAAAAACCACATATATAAGTAGATAAATACTACCTCTACTTACATAACAGATGTACTGTGCTATCCACGTAATTATTCCTGTGAATTTTACAAAGGAAAAGCTGAAAATCCTTTTCTAGGCAGTGGCCATCTTGCCAAGCTAATGCTAACATCATATCCTCCCTGACTCGTTTCCCCCCCCTCCCTTCTCTTGCTCATTGTGTATTCATTAGCTGCCCTCCTCCCAGAGTTTTTTTTTTTTTTTTATTTACACATCCAATCACTGAGTCACCTCAGCCTTGCTTGTAAACACAAGTGGTCAGCTAGGCAGGGAAATAAAAGGAAGAGTAGGAATATATAATAGATAAAAAGAACTCCCAGCATTCAAAAGAACTCCCAGCATTCAACTTTTTGGCACTGTTTGGCACTAGGGCCAGTGCTCCTATAGTATGTAATAACTCCAAACCATAACCGCAGAAAAAAGTTTTGAATGCAGGATTAGCATCTTTATCACTTAATACACTCAGACCAGTTGCTGTTGAAATTTGATTTTTATGGTGACAATACCGCTTTAAGCTGATCGCCTTCTCAAGGATATGGCATCTATTTCAGGTTAATGTTTACCCGAAATAGCCCAAATGGCAATTGTGGCTTGCAATCTTGGGCAGTAGTACGGTTTTGTTTTTTTAGCTTTATAACTCAAATGGTATTTGTAGCAGAAGCCCTCAATTCACAAATCTCAGGTTAGCCTTTAGTCAAGAACAGCGGGAAATGTGCTAAACACACACGATAACATTGCCCTCTAGGGATTTTTTTAATTCAGCAATGCATGGTTCGGAACCCCAACACTAGCATTTGGCACCATTTCAACACGGAATCGCAGGATGACTGCGTTTCATTTAAGTCCTCCTGCTCCGTGCTGAATGCATGCGTTTGGCTTTTGAAGCACGCAGTGCCAAATTCAAGCACAAACACTATCAATGTGAGGCAAATAATTCTGAGAATGCAGAATCGTGCAAAAGTTTATACAAAAGTATGTAGTTTAAAAATGGACTAATCGAATGAAGCGATGGTGGGATTCAATAGGTGCATGTTTAACCTGCAAATATTTGTATTAAAAATGTACATAATCATGCTTCAACTTGTTACTCATTGACCTATTGACTACCTGCCTGCATAGTGTGGTCAAGTTAACATAGTATACAGGAAACATCATAATCAAAATGTTTTAAATTTTATATAGCTAGTGTCAGCAGCCAGATACTCTATAGTTTATCTGTAAAAAGCTGAGCAGTACAACCTGAATAGCTCCTTTCCTAGCTTGCTGATCAGAATAACACTAGTCAGTATTTTACCTAAAGTTCCTCACTAATGATACAATATTTTTGTTCAATCTCGTCATATCTATGTAGTAGAAGGGTAAACTGAGTGAAAGTACTTTAAATGGCTATTTTAGGTACAGTCTCATTTTACACAGAAATGGTAAGGTGGACTCGCTGCGTAATCTCTGCATTAACCACCTCCCAAACACCTCACACTGATGGGAGGTGGGAGAGTGGCTCGCTGGGGACCGCCTAACGCCGATTGGCATCAAATTGCGGTGGGCGGCATTAACAGGGAACGCGTGCTTGCGCATTCCCTGCACAACAGAGTGGGGATCCAGCATCAGCCTGCCAGCTCCGATCGCGGCTGATTAAAGGAAAAAAAAAAAAAGAGCAAACATTTATACAGCGCTGTGATCGGTCCCCTCTGTACAGCGCTCACTTAACTGTCTCTCTGAATGGCTCACAATCTAATCCCTCTCATAGGCTCATGCCTACGAGAGGGTACTGTAGTGCATGGATTGCAGATTTCTTATAGAGGAATTTTTTTTTTGTAGTAACTCGGCAGGGGCTAGGGGGACACCCTAGACCTTGAGGATTAGGCAGCTAGAGGTGGTACTAGCGTGATCAAGTATAATAGCAGCACCCTTCAATAAGTATCTTTTAGTGTATGGATTGCAGTCTAGGGCCAATTTAGGGAGTGGTGGGTTATAAAATAGTTTTGTTTTTTTTAACAAAAAAAAAAACACAGCAGCAGCAATCAGAGACCACCAAAATAAAGCTCTATTACTGGGAAGAAAAGGAGGTAAAATTAATTTGGGTGGTAAGTTGTATGACCGAGCAATAAATCGTTAAGGTGGCGCAGTGCTGAATTGTAAAAAAATTTGCCTGGTCACTATGGGCTATACACCTGTGGTGCTCAGGAGGTTAAAGGAGTACTATCGATTGAAACGACTTTTTTTTAATACTCTATATTAGTGTACACATTACCACTAGTGCTAGGGGCACTTTATTTATTCACCCAGGTCTCTCTCTCGCTATCCCTGCTTAAAAATTCATTTCTCACACAGCTCATAGTAGTTTGGGTCACCCTGAGCTGCTTGGTTACTCTGTCACACAGCTCACAAATATATTTCACTGTGTCACTCACAGCATGCAGCAGACATGAGGAGAAATAGGCTGATCTGAGGTGGTAACAGGTAACTAAATGAGCTGGAATATTGCTGGAATATAACAAGCTATAACACTAGTATGTGTTTACACTCAGACTGGCTGCCTGCTTGAGGCGATTCACTCCAGGCTGCATCCACTTTACAAGCTGCTGAGAGCGGCAGACCACTGTCTACAATTAGCATTATTAGTATTTTTATCAGTAAAGAGAAGCAAAGATAATAAACACACATTGCTAGAATCTTTAACCCCTTACCACCATATCAACAAGATTCTTTGAGCAAGGTGATAAATAAACTATAAACTGAGGAGTTGATAGCATCTCCCCTTTGCAGAGACATGGTCTAGCCCTCTGGGAGCTCAGTATTAGATACATTTTGTATCCAACACTGACGTCAGTGCGGAGGATTTTACAGCTGAAAGGAACAGCTGTGTGAGGAATCAAATTGCTCCTAGTACTTGTCCTAATGTGTGCTACAACATACAGCATTTAAAGATAAATGCATACATCGATAGTATTCCTTTAAGAAATTATATCACCCAAGAGTTAGGTACTATGAATGGCTGTATATAATGCATTCTTAATCATTTACTAGAGACCAGGTTCAGGTACAACTTTCTAAGCAAAATTCCACTGACTTGAGCTAATCAAGCGCAGTAGCTGCCAATTCATTTAACTGGTAGTTGGTTAAATAGGATAACTGTCTCTGTTTCAAGCCACTGAAAATTATGCAGAGTGATAAAAAAATAAGAAATAAGGCTATTAAAATGGTCTGAAACTGACATAACATTAAATAAAAATGTGTTTTCCTACTTTTTATTACTTATACAGTTATATTTGCTTTGGTGCACACTTAATATTGTCTGTTTACAAATTACAAGTTTCCAAAGTGTAGTATTTCTTGCCCTGAAAGCTGGCATTGCATTTTATTCTTTTTCTATTATAACTTTTTATTATATATTAAAATCTTCTAATGAGCTATTCTGAACACTGTGTGCGCCTGAAGCAGAGACAGTTTCTCAGTGAGTGTTTGTTTACATTCCAGTTTTAATACATTTGTTAACAAGTAAAAAGACTTATCTCCAGTTTGGATGAGGATTTGAAGCTGAATAGCAGGAGAAAGTGTTTTGTTTAACCATTTCAGTGATGTTCTGCTAGAACTTTTTTCTGGGATAGTAGCTTTAAAGCTGTGAGGAATCTTTTAGAGCAAAGTAGAAATGCTGGCCTTTAGACCACTAAGTGAAAGAACTTATAATACATTATAAATTTACCAGAAAAACACTTGAGCTGCACAAAACTTTTTGTAATTTATAGTTATTGAAAAAAAGCCCATTTTCAATTTCTACCAGCGAAGAATTTCCATAACGTTACCAAGCTGAAATTGAGCTTCTTTGCAGCTATGGCAAGAGAAAAGGTGTGTACACACATCCAACTTTATGCCCGATTGTCATTTGAAAGACTTTGTTGTTTAACCGTCAAGTACAAACGTCCAACAAAGCGGCTGACAAACTAATTTACATGTAGTCTAACAGACTGGACGTTCAGTCATAAAAGACGTGCATCATCATGTTGATGGGAATCCTGGTATCCTGCACCTTTTTACACGCATTCCCCCACATATTAGTTGGTCAGACGACCACTGGTTGGTTGTACATGCATATTGACCTGACAGTCATCTGAACGAAAGTTGGTCCAACTGATCGGCCAAGCGGATCGGGCAAACTGGCTGTTATCAGTTACTTGACTACGCATACACACGTCCAACTTGTCGTTCAAACGACAAGTTGGACGACAAGATGGTTGGAAAAGTTGGTCGTGTGTACGCGCCTTAACCCAACCTGTCTGTAGTCCAGATTAGCAGTGTGCATGGAAAAATGCAGTTAACTCCTGGTTAATGTGTTAGTAGTGGCTGGGTAGTTTAATGGTTAAGGGCACTGCCTTCTTGGGCTAGAATCCCTAACATTGTTACTGCCTATAGAGAGTGTTCCCTAGTGGCTGCAGCTCAAGCACTGAGTCTGCCAGGAGAAAATATTATTTGTCTTATCCCATAGTATATGGGGATGGCGAGAGGTTGTGTGGTGCTACCGCTGGGATGTGTGGTACTACCACTGGGGTGGTAAAGCAGCCTGTAGTAGTGCCGCTTGTTACATCAACACCACCTAAGTGACTTATGTGATACACATGCCAGCATGGGCGGAGGAAGGAGGATAGCAGAACTGACTACACACTTATGTATCATGTAGGTTCTATAAGAACTAACCTACAAAGCACAAAGTGGAGCACAGGCACAGTTAAAAGGGAACTTATTTAAAGTAAACACAGGACGTCGCTGCAAATGAATATTACATACTAACCTCACCGTCAGTTCCTCTCAGAAGCTCACCATTTTCTTCTGACAGTGATCCCTTCCATTTCGGACAATATTTTGTCAAAACTTAAATATACCAGTTGCTGTCAGTTACATATCAGCAGCTGTCAGTTACAACTGAATGTGCAAGGTAATGTCCATGTTTCTCTATGGCTCAAGTGGGGGATATTACAGTTTAACAGTGTGCTGACCAGGAAGCTGTTATTTGGAAATAGCCATTTTTAAAATGGAGGCCAGAGAATTCCACTGATCACAGTGGACAAATGGGACGCAGAAGATGAGAAAGATTGAGGAGTGGACTACACGGGATGTAAGTATGACTTGTGTATAGTTATTTTGACTTTTTATTTTCAGTTCAGGTTCTCATTAAGTAGGCAAAGACATGAAGTGAGGACACCACAATTTAACAGGCACTCATGAGCGAGAGAATGCAGTTATGTGAACAAACATTAGGTGGTGTAGAGAAACCTTCAATTAAAAAGGCAAGACCTAATTGGAAGCGGCAACGTGTTACAGGAGTGTACAAGAAACAGGGGGAAATGTGTGGGGGCAGATGAAATTGCAAGCACAGGCATGTGAAAGAAGCATATAAAAGGAGGGGAGAGGGGGGGGGGGGGGGTAAAGAACTGGTCAAGGCATAAGAAGGTTAGGACAGAAAACTGTACAAAGGAAAAGTTGGTAAAAGGGAGGAAAAAACAAACAAAAAAAACAACTCTAGTGATTGGATGGAGGGGTGTTCAGTCTGAAATAGGATGGGTGAGGATTCATTATGAACAGAGATGAGTGGGCTCTGATATGGATTATGTTCACTCACACCCCTGGCCGTTAACGCCAACCCTGTTGCAGGAATAATTAGCCGCACCTGTCGAAATTACACCTGCACTAATGCACTAAATGAGAGCACACTTTGGCTGGATGACTTTACTTCTGCCCATAAATGCTTACATTATATGGAGCTGACCCAATGGGACCATAAGACAGCTGCTGTCAAACAATTTTCTAGAAATGATACACAAAGATTCCAAGCATTTAAACCTTACACATACACCAATGCTGAAATCAATACTACACAAGTCAAGCTGAAAAAAAAACTTACAGTTGAAGGGACCGGTTCTTGAAACTCAATGCTTAGCTCGTGGCAATAGAGATACAGGAGAAGCCGCTCACATTTCTTAAATAGAAAAACAATCAACATTTCAGAAAACAAAATAAATACAATTCCTTAAGTTTTTTTTTTTTTTTTAAACCAAAAACGACCTTATGCTAATTCACTGAAAGAGACACTGAAGCAAAAAAAAAAAATTACGATATTATGATTTGCATGTGTAGTACAGCTAAGAAATAAAACATTATGATCAGATACATCAGTCTAATTGTTTCCAGTACAGGAAGAGTTAAGAAACTTCAGTTGTTATCTCTATGCAAAAAAGCCATTAAGCTCTACGACTTTCAAAGTCGTGGAGAGGGCCGTTTTCTGGCTTTTATTATCTCAACTGTTATTGAACTATTTACTTTTTCTCTGCCAGAGGAGAGGTCATTAGTTCATAGACTGCTCTGAAAGAATAATTTTGAATGCTGAGTGTTGTGTAATCTGCATATATTATAGAATGATGCAATGTTAGAAAAAACACTATATACCTGAAAACAAAAATATGAGAATATTTTCTTTGCTGCTAATCTTCTAGTAATTATTCATAGTACACAACCAATTCATTACATCATAAAAAAAAATTCCGCTTCAGTGTCTCTTTAACCACTTGAGGACCCACCCTTTACCCCCCCTTAAGGACCAGCGTTGAATTCTGTGATCTGTGCTGGGTGGGCTCTACAACCCCCAGCACAGATCAAACACCAGGCAGAGAGATCCCCCCTTTTTTCCCCACTAGGGGGATGATGTGCTGGGGGGGGTCCGATCTCTCCTGCCTGCGTGTGGCTGGCGGGGGGGGGCACCTCAAAGCCCCCCTCCGCAGCGAAATTCCGCTTCCCCCTCTCCTACCTGGCCCCCTGGTGATCGGGGCTGCACAGGACGCTATCCGTCCTGTGCAGCCTGTGACAGGACGTCCCCTGTCACATGGTGGCAATCCCCAGCCGCTGATTGGCCGGGGATCGCCGATCTGCCTTATGGCGCTGCTGCGCAGCAGCGCCGTACAATGTAAACAAAGCGGATTATTTCCGCTTGTGTTTACATTTAGCCTGCGAGCCGCGATCGGCGGCCCGCAGGCTATTCACGGAGCCCCCCGCCGTGAATTGACAGGAAGCAGCCGCTCGCGCGAGCGGCTGCTTCCTGATTAATTAGCCTGCAGCTGGCGACGCAGAACTGCGTCGCTGGTCCTGCAGCTGCCACTTTGCCGACGCGCGGTATGAGTGCGCGGTCGGCAAGTGGTTAAGTAATGTTCAAAAAAAAAAGTCTGCATCTGTCTGGTTTTTAGGTGCAGTGAGTACTTGGCTCCACAGATTCCAAGACCCAACTTTAATTGAAATAGAAAAAGAGGTTTAGATTAGGTAGAAAAAAAAAACATTGGGTATTACTGTATTACCTTTTAATCATGTTTAGTTTAGGCATTAATGCCATAACTTGAATGAACCATGAATGTTTCTGTTTCTACTGAAATCTGTGTGGGGACTGTTAATGTCATAGCTGTATGTTAATCCAAGTTTCATATATATGCACTTAATAGATATAAGGTGACACCAATGTTTAAGGCTAATGTAACACAGATGATTCAGATGAATAGAGCTACCCTTTAAAGTTAGTCTCAGATTCTTTCTCTGTAGACATGCTTTAGCTAAGACCTGGTACTGTGTGAGTTTTTGGTCTTCTCAGGAATTTCTAAACTGATATGGCGTGCCTGGTACTACAACCTCCCATCGGGGGATGGTTCAAGACACACTAGTAAAGACCTTGAAAATAACTATGGGAACAGGATGCAGGAGAGATTGTGTGCTGTAGTCCAGACCAGGTGCAAGGCTGTGAGAATTCTCCACCCTCTTAGAGTGAAAGAAGAAGACCCTCGAAGACACACATTATTATTGGACAAGTAAATTACATCATGACCACGTAATTTGGAGTATAAGAACTGGTGCACAGCGGAAGTTGAACCAGAAACCTTAAACTGCCTTGACCCTTTTGCTAGGCTTATCTTGGTTTCCCTCATGTATACATGTGCTATTTTTGAATAAAGCCAAAAGTTGTTTTTTCTTTGCATCTCCTGACTTATTTTTGAAATCTTGGTGTATTGGTAAGTAAGTGACTTCCACAGGACCTGTGATGCAGGTCCTTTAGCTGGTTTCCTTTCATACAACCAATCAAATTCCTGATTTTTTTTTCTCTTACAAACCTAATCCAGTTTTTGAAGTGAAAACAGCTAAGCAAGTAGTATTTGAAGTGAAAACAGCCAAGCAAGTATGAAAGTATTTGTTAACAAAATGTTCTTGTTAGCAGGGGAACACCCTTAAAAGTACTCCTAATCATATCCACATGAAAAGGACCATGCGTAAGCTTATAAATGAAGTTTATAGGCTTAATTGCTTCCCCTACAAAAAAAAAAAAAAATGGCAATGAACGACTATGGCAGACTTTAGTTTGTGGGATGACAATATATATACTATGTAAAGTACTGCAGAAGATTTCTGCACCATTCAAACGCACAACAAATGTAGTGGCTGGATGGTGTACTGGTTAAGGGCTCCACCTCTGACGTAGGAGACCAGGGCCCATATTCACTTTTTCTCCTGAGTTTTCTCCTAGGAGGTAATTTTTCATCTTCAAATGAAAATAACTTTTTAGCACTTTGCAATGGAAAATGTACTAAAAAGTATGTGAAAAGGTACTGTAAAAAATATTTTGAGCGTTTGTTTTCTTGCTGGTGGCTTTTCTCTTTTTTACAAATTGTGAAAATATCACCTAGGAGAAAACTCAGGTGAAAAAGTGAATTGCACATGGAATCTCCGGTCTTCCTATTTATTAAGTACCTATTTTGTAAGGATTTGTTGGACAAAACTTCACAGTGGCTGCAGCTCAAGCGCAACAGGAGAAAAGCACTATACAAATGTTGGCATTATTATAATAACACTACATGGTAAAATAGCACTACACACTTACCATTTGATCTATAGAATTCAAGCCTTGGCTAGTCTTTCCTTTCTTACTATGCTGTGAATTATCACAATCATATTCAACCTCTGGCTTCTTTAGATCTCTGCAGAACGTGCACATCCAGTCCCCACTGACAGAGAAGGAAAAGAGACAACTTAAAGCCGTGTTGCAGCCAATCACATGGTAACACTTGTTTCTAACTATAAAAAACTATTCTGCTTCAAAAACTATTAAAATGGCAAAGATATTAAGAGGGGGGGGGGGGGGGGCACTTTTTTGCCCATGTTAAAATCAATTTGTTGCTTACTCACCTTTACAGGACAAATGTATAAGAGGGATATGGAGGCTGCCATATTAATTTCCCTTTAAAGAGTAACTGTCAGGCTGCAAAAGCTAATTTAAACCTCTATTCTCCTGTGTTAAACAGTTTAGAAGGAAGCCAAAAAGGCAATACTGAAGTTAAAAATCTCTCTTTTGATGTGTGCTGAACAGCAAGGATGTTATTCCCAAGCTCTTAAGAGGCCGAGAGGCCGCATACCATACTGCAAAGCATTCTGGGGCTGCTTCTTCCCACCTTGGGTCCTCCCCTGTGCTGCTAGTGAGAAGTTACAGGCTCATGTTACAACAGCTTGTAACCCCAGTCCAGCTCACAGCACTGAAAAATCTCCAGGCAGAGTATACTGCATGAGTCCGCTATTGTTCCTAGCCACATGGCTAATTAATATTCAGTGCACAGTAGTGTTGTCTTTTTTCTGAGTTGAATCATCAGGAAGCAGGGAGGACATGACGACACATTTGGCTTCAAAGGAGACAGACAAACATGAAACCTGCCATGAGCTGTCAGGAGCACCATTCTCTGCAAATACTATATAAAAATTCTGTGAAATCCAAACGTGGACAGTGAAATGCATATGTAATTTAAGTACAGCCAATCTTTAGCTACTGATATATGTGTTTTTTTTCCTCTGAGACCTTATACCTAACAGCTCCTCTTTAAGCAATACTAGTTGCCTGGAATCCTGCTGATTCTCTGCCTATAATACTCTTACCCTGAACAAGCATGCAATAGATCAGATGTTTCTGACATTGTCAGATCTGACAGGATTAGCTGCATGCTTGTTTCTGGTGTGTGATTCAGACACTCCTGTAGCCAAATAGATCAGCAGGGCTGTCAGGCAATTGGTATTGCTTAAAAGGGAAAAAAATATGGCAGCATCCATATACCTCTCACGTCAATTGTCCTTGAAACCAATTACTAAAGAGAAAACAGTTTAAAGTGGCAGTGACTTAGGACCTGTTCATACTGTCAGTGTTTGCAGAACGTATAGAAAAGCAAAGAAAACGCAAGTTGAAAAACGCATGCATTTATATGCGTTTTTCTTGCGTTTTCTATTGCGTTTTTTGCATGTTGAAAGGAATGGGTCACACAGGAAACAATGGGAAACGCAGAGGGAAACGTACGCTAAAAATGCAATAGTATGCGTTTTTGATACACGTCCATAGACTTTCATTGCATCCGTTTCTGTGTGTGACACACAGAACTGCGTGCAGCAATGCGGATGAGAAACGTATGCGTCTCATACGCATACATGTGAACAAGGCCATTAGAAAACATTAGTAGCAGTTTCTATGCACAAAGTCTGCCCATAGGTGTTCTGGAAAAACGGCTAGGAACGCACATAGCCTGAACAGGGCCTTATTGTCATTGGCATCAATTCACTAAGATCATGCTGGAGATAATAAGGCAAGAGAAAACTTACCTCCACACAGTAAGAGTTATCTTATCTCTCCATTTCTGAAGTTACCTCCTCTGTAGTTATTTTACCTCCTCTGTAGTTATTTTCACGCACAATAAATAAACAGCCTGTCTTTAACTTTAGAATTCTGGAGTTATTTTAAGGATTGAAGAGTTAACTTAAAGACAGAAGAGTTAACTTTAGGTTTGCCTGAGGTAAAATGTTTCCTGAATACTACATGCCTCATCCCCATGGTGACCACTCTAGAAACGTTATTAAAGACAGGAGATAAGCTTAGTGAATTGAGGCCATTGTCTTTAAATCACTCAGCCTTCAACTCTTCCATCTTTAACCCCCTTGGCGGTATGAAAAATACCGCCAGGGGGCAGCGCAGCCGTTTTTTTTTTTTAAAATCATGTAGCGAGCCCAGGGCTCGCTACATGATAGCCGCTGCTCAGCGGCATCCCCCCAGCCCCGCCGATTGCCTCCGGCGATAGGCGATCAGGAAATCCCGTTCAAAGAACGGGATTTCCTGGAGGGCTTCCCCCGTCGCCATGGCGACGGGGCGGAATCATTGGGAGACCCGATCCACCCCTTGGCGCTGCCTGGCACTGATTGGCCAGGCAGCACAGGGGTCTGTGGGGGGGGGCGCGCGCCGCACCGGATAGCGGCAATCGGGCGCGCGACGGCGGCGATCGGGGTGCTGGCGCAGCTAGCAAAGTGCTAGCTGCGTCCAGCAAAAAAAAAATTATGTAAATCGGCGCCGCACCGGATAGCGGCAATCGGGCGCGCGACGGCAGCGATCGGGGTGCTGGCGCAGCTAGCAAAGTGCTAGCTGCGTCCAGCAAAAAAAAAATTATGTAAATCGGCCCAGCAGGGCCTGAGCGGCACCCTCCGGCGGCTTACCCCGTGTCACACACGGGGTTACCGCCAAGGAGGTTAATGTACCAATGTATTTTCCAAGTTGGTCGAAAGCATGCAACATACTGCTGCCAAAGCTCAGTATGAGCCAAGCGATTGTGTTAATACATATCAGGAAAGTGATAAGGATTTTTTTTCGTGGGGGGGGGGGGGGGGGGGGTGGTTAGGTGTGTTAGGCAGAACCATGTGTAAATGTGTAACCAACTGCTTCTGCAAACGCATCTAAGCGTAAATGGAACCTTCTTATAGCAGTATTATTAAACTAAATTGTGTTAGAGAAGTACATTGATTCAGAACACAAGTTGTAAATGCTATACCTTGGAAAGCTAAGAAGTGTTGGTACATGACACGTTAGATGAAAGACTTTGGGGCACTTTTCACAACATAAGAGGTCTCCTCCATTTTGGCACACAGCACACCAGTCTTCGTTAGGATCATCTTCTTTGTTCGTACCATCACCTCCACCTCCTGCTCGAGGCGATCGATGCACTGAGCTACGAACTGGGGACTTTCCATTAACGATGGTACCTTGCACAGATTGTTCACAACTTTTGCTTGTACTGTTAAGCTCAGCCTTTACATGATTTTCTAGATTGGCCAAGGCTTCCAAATCACTTTCTAGGTGCAGAGTGGTGGTGAGTGGTGGCGTCAGACTGCTCTCTGGACTACTCAGCTAGGAAAAATAAAATAAGCTGTTAAAAGCAAATACATCTAAGGTCTCTTTCACACAGGCTTATAGCCCTGGATTCACCACCTCTCAGCTGCTCCAGTGCACGGGCGGGTGATTCTACATAACAATTGAATATGCAATTAAAGTAATCATGATCTTAAAGTAAACTGATGCGTAAACTGCATCATTTGCATACATGAATTCTTAACCCTTACAATGACAAAAAAAAATACAGCCCAATTCTATGTAGGTTTGGGCCTACACATACACAATTAGCTAATCATTTAACAGGTCAGTTCAGCTACCCTTTAATGTATGCATTTTCCTTAAAACTTACCATGCATGCACTTCTCCTCCCATCTTCAGTTTTCTCTTGCTTAACAGGTCCTGAAAAGCTACACACATCGTCTTCTGTTCCAGGTTCCTGCTTCACCTTGACTGGATCTGATTTGAAAGAATTTCTATCAACTGCTCTTCCACTAGAGCCACAACTGTAAATTGTAAAAATGAATTAATTGTGCATGGTGACAGATGAGATGTAGCACAGTTCAAAAAAATAAATAAAATAAAGGTCCTGTCCTTTTGCCTAAACTTTTTGGTCCACTATTTGGGATAAATTTAAGTCAATTAACCTCTGTGACGGTCTTCCTCCCCAGCCCTGGTCCTATTATATATACACACAGCTGCTCCTGATGTCTCTAGAGCTTTTAGGAGCTTATACTTTGCATATATTTAGCTGCTCACTGGGCGATCGCATTTAATTGGAAGACTTCTGCCCTGTCATTTAACAAATTTGAAACTCATGTAGACCTGAGCAGGGATACAGATCGATACTCATATCAAGAGAAATACCAGTTTGACTGGGAGGAGCGTTAATTATAGAACTCAGGGTTGGGGGGGCTCTGGTAGCTCATGCCCCTTTACCCGTTTGGGAGTTCTTATGTAATAGGAATCTTAGCCAAGATGTCTTATACTTTCTTCTTGGAGGCTAATGGGGAGAACTTTACATGACACTTTGGTGCTAGACAGTTTGGTTGGGTTTTTATGTTTAAAGTGTACCTGGGACTTTAATATATGACAACTAATCGAACAATTAACTGTTTGCACATGTGGAAATTTAATCTTCTGTTTGCACTTTATTTGTACATTCCTGACGACTATGTTTGTACCATTTATAGAATGATGAATTTTTTTCTTGACTTAGTTTGATTAGACACAGTTTACGGACCCAGTTCTATTACCGTATTAGACTTCAATGGGGAGGCGAACTTTGAAAACTAGAAACACTTATGCTGGCCACAAATGTGATGGAAGAGAGGTTTCAAGGGGTCTAACATCCGAGTTTTTGCATGGATGAGTGGGATGGACGCCAAAAGTTCCTGGGAAAAACCTGGATTTGCCGCAAAGCAGCATTTTAAGGGCAGAAATCACATTGAATGCTAAATTGCAGGCCTAAAGTGCTTTAAAACATCTTGCATGTGTATACATTTATCAGGGAGTGTAATTAGAGTACTGCTTCACACTGACACACCAAACTCACTGTGTAACGCACTGCAAACAGCTGTTTGTGTAGTGGCGGCCGTGCTAGACTGGTGCGCACCATGGCGAGAGTGCAGTCCGTGGAGGTTTTCAAGCCCATATGGTCGCCGGGCTGTGGTAGCTCAATGATAGAACAGTGACTGTCCAGCTGATCAAATTTGATCTGTCCACAATGAAGCAACGACCTTTTTATCTTTGGTGTGCAAACCCCCGAGACACTCGGTCATTGCTTCATTTGTGATACGCAAGCCCCTTCACCGCGGCAAGGTAATGATCACAAAGGGGAATTGGCACATGTACATGCCTCTTGTTTTGTTGTTGCAGCTGCAGTGCAGCCAGAAAAATTAGGCAGGCATTTACACGCACCAGAAAAATTAATATAGCGGCCGCTGCTAGCAGCGGCCTTAAAAATTCAGGAATCCACCTGGAGTCCTGGGCCCTGTTGCTGGAGGAGAAGGCAGTTAAGCGGCCTGCGGGAAGAGCTGCTGTGTGGTGACTGACTTGGTCTTAGGGCGGGCAGTAGCCCTCCGGGATCCAAGCCTCATTCATTTTGATAAAGGTCAGGTACTAAACACTTTTGTGACTTAGGCGACTTCTCTTCTCAGTGACAATGCCTCCAGCTGCGCTGAAGGTCCTTTCTGATAGGACGCTTGAGGCAGGGCAAGACAGAAGTTAGAAGGCAAATCGGGACAGCTCTGGCCACAGGTCAAGCCTGTGCACCCAGTAGTCCAAGGGTTCATCGCTGCTCACAGTGTCTACATCCACACTTAAGGCCAGGTAGTCGGCTACCTGCCGGCCCAGGCG
This sequence comes from Hyperolius riggenbachi, assembly GCF_040937935.1. NCBI lineage: Eukaryota > Metazoa > Chordata > Amphibia > Anura > Hyperoliidae > Hyperolius > Hyperolius riggenbachi. The sequence goes on along the minus strand of NC_090647.1, from coordinate 360,140,765 downwards.
TTGGTGGAGGGTGGATCCGGAAGGGCTAAGGTGAGGCGTTGGACTAAAGAAAGTCCGCATGTCCGACATCACCATGAGATCGCTGGAGCGTCCTGTCCTTGCCTGCGTGCACATGGGAGAAGGATTACTGGCAGTGGTACCTTTATTGCGTTGTGCTGTAACATCACCCTTAAACGCATTGTAAAGCACAGTTGCCAGCTTGTTCTGCATGTGCTGCATCCTTTCTGCCTTCTGGCGATTTAGAAACATCTCCACCACTTTGTGACTATACCGAGGGTCTAGTAGCATGTCCACCCAGTACAGCTCATCCCCCTTGAGTTTTTTTATACGGGGGTCCCTCAACAGGCTGGACAGCATGAAAGACGTCATCTGCACAAAGTTGGATCCAGACGTACTATCCATCACCTCTTGCTCTTCCTCAATGACGTCAGATAAGTCCTCCTCCCCCCAGCCACAAACAATACCAAGGGAACGTTGAGCAGAACAAGCCCCCTGCGACGCCTGCTGCGGTTGTTCTTCTGCCGCCGCCACCTCCTCCAAAGAAACACCTTCCTCATCATCCGAGTCTGACTCCTCTTCCCCACACAACTCTTCCTCCGCCCCCCTCTGTGCTGCCGCAGGTGTTGAGGAAACATCTGGTTCTTATGAGAATTGATCACACAACGCTTCCTCCTGTAACTGTTCCTGTTCACACTCCTCCACAGCTTGATCCACCACTCTACGCACGGCACGCTCCAAGAAGAAAGTGTACGGGGTCAAGTCACTGATGGTGCCTTCACTGCGAATCACCAGGTTGGTCACCTCCTCAAACGGCAGCATGAGCCTGCATGCATTTCGCATGAGTGTCCAGTTGTTGGGCCAGAACATCCCCATCTCCCCAGAGTGTGTCCTTCTACTCGAGAGAACATAAGGAGGGTTGAATTCCAGCGAGTTGGGTTATCGCAAATCAAGAGTCTCACCGGCAACTTGTTTCTCCGCTGAATATCGGCAAAGTGTGCCATGGCCGTGTAAGACCGCCTGAAATGCCCACACACCTTCCTGGCCTGCTTCAGGACGTCCTTTAAACCTGGGTGCTTTGACACAAATCTTTTAATGACTAGATTCAGCACGTGCCATGCAGGGTACATGTGCAAGCTTTCCCAAATTCAAAGCGGAAAGGAGATTGCTGCCGTTGTCACACACCATGTTGCCAATCTCCAGCTGGTGTGGGGTCAGCCACTGATCCACCTGTTTGTTAAGAGCAGCCAGGAGAGCTGGTCCAGTGTGACTCTCCGCTTTGAGGCAAGACATGTCTAATATGGCGTGACACCGTCGTACCTGGCATGCAGCATAGGCTCTGGGGAGATGGGGCTGTCTAGCTGGAGAGGAGATAGCAGCACCAGTAGAGTTGAACTGCCACTCAGCCAAGGAGGAGGAGGATGACGACAGCGAAGAGGATGTAGCAGGAGGAGAGAAGGTGGCAGAAAGCCAGCCTGCATGCAAGCAGTGGAGGCGTCACAAGTTGGTCCACTGCACAGCCACGTACTCCCCGCTTGTCAGCGGTCACCAGGTTGACCCAATGGGCTGTGTAAGTAATGTACCTGCCCTGACCGTGCTTGGCAGACCAGGCATCCGTGGTCAGATGGACCCTTGAACCAGAGCTGTGTGCCAGAGATGACACCACTTGCCTCTCAACTTCACGGTACAGTTTGGGTATCGCCTTTTTAGAAAAATAATTGTGGCCTGGTATCTTCCACTGCGGTGTCCCAATGGCCACAAATTTACGGAAGGCCTCAGAGTCCACTAGCTGGTATGGTAACAGCTGGTGAGCTAACAGTTCCGCCAAGTCGGCTGTCAGACACCGGGCAAGGGGGTGACTGGCAGAAATTGGCTTCTTCCGCTCAAAGATTTCCTTCACAGACACCTGGCTGCTGTGGGCAGAGGAGCAGGAACTGCTCAAGGTGAGAGGCGTAGTGGAGGAGCGTGGCTGTGAATGTGCAAGGGAGAAAGCGGCTGAAGATGCTACACCTGAAGGAGGAAGAGGAGAAGGAGGGTGGCTTTTCTTTTGTGTGCTGCTTTTGCTCAGGTGCTCTTCCCATTGCAGTTTGTGCTTTTTCTGCATGTGCCTTTATAAGGCAGTTGTCCCTACGTGGGTGTTGGTCTTTCCACGGCTCCATTTTTGGAGGCAGAGAGAACAGATGGCATTGTTCTGATCTGAGGCAGACACATTAAAAAAATTTCCAAACCGCTGAGCCCCCCTGGGGTGATGGCACTATGGTGGCATCAGCAGCTGACGTTGAAGGGCACGTTGGCTGGCTGTCCATAGGTGGCGATACATGGCGCCAGACACTGCCACTAGCTGTTTGACAACTAGCTCCCCCTGCTTCTTTCAGGAACTCATCTCCGTCTCCTCCTACTCCTCTCTGACTCCCCCTCTGAACTGTCCCCCTTGTTCATCTCCTCTATTGGGAATATACGTGGCATCCGTATCATCGTCATCATAACCATCCTGCCCAGCTTCGCTTGCCTCAGACACCTCATAAACTGCACCAACAGCAGGTACTTCATCATCCTCCTCCTCCTACATTACGTCCATAGTGTCGCCTAACTCAGACATATGAAGGTGGTGTAACTTGCTTACCACCTTCATCTTGTTGAAACAGTAATGGCTGTGCATCAGTGATTTCCCTACCAAATAAGTCCTGCGAAGTGTCAAATGCAGCGGATGTGGTGCTTGTAGTAGCGCTGGTGGCTGCGGAAGATGAGGTGCTCTGTGTTAAATAGTCAACCATGTCCTGACAATCTTGGGAGTTGATGGGACGTGCCTTCTTCTGAGCACTGTACTTTGGTCCAGGGCCGCATGAAATCACATCAGCACGATCTCGCACAGACCTGCAGAGTGGCCTTCCTCTGGGTCTGCCTCTACCCGTTTTGTCCATATCGGGGGGGGGGGGGGGGGTGATGAAGTGAAAGGTATGCACTGACCTAACTAATACAATGTGCAGTCACACAGGTGCAGTCAACAGGTATGCACGGAGTGGTATATCCCACTGCATGCACTCACATAGGTAGGTAGGTGCACTGAACAGGTAGGTATATGCAGTGATGGGTATTACAAATGTGCACCTGTCTCACACACAAATACCGTGAACAGGTACAGTGACTGGTGGTATTAAATATCACACTGCGTGCGCGCACGTAGATTGTGTGTAGACACACACACACACACACACACACACACACACACACACACACACACACACACACACGTGCAATGACTGGTGGTATTAATGCGTGCGCTCGCGTAGGTAGGTAGGTTCACTAAACAGTGAACAGGTGCAGCGATTGGGATGGGATTACAAATCTGCAGCTGCCTGTCACACACACAGGTAGTCACTGAATGTGCTGGGCCTGGCAGTGGCACAATAGGAATTACACCAAAGGCCAGCTGCGACTGACTGACAGGGCTGTATATAATGCAAATGGGCCACACAAAAAAAAAAAAGATTAGCTCGCAAAAGAGCTGTTGAGGGGTGCTTTTTTAGCAATAAGAATCAGCAAGGAGCAAGCTAACAAGCCTACAAGAGCCTAACTAAGCTTTCCCTATGAGAGTCTGCAGCAGCTCTCCCTTCTCTAATTACTGCAAGCACACGAGTGAGTCCAATGCCTGACATTGCCTGCCTTTTATGAGGGGGGGGGGGAAGTGCCCCAGGAGGGAGTGTAGCCTGATTGGCTACAATGTGCCTGCTGACTGATGTAGAGGGTCAAAGTTGACCCTAATGATGCACTATGGGGGCGAATCGAACTTCCGGAAAAATTTGCGGTTCTCTGCGAATGCGAACCATGGAAGTTCGCCGGGAACCGTTCAGGCCATCTCTAGCCCTATGCTCACCTAAAACCATTATTTTTCCTAGGTATTATATTTGTTCTCTTTTACATCAGAGCTATCCTTTCACAAATGGGGTGGTAAGAAAATGATTAAAAGTGCATTAACTCTAAAGGTAGCCATACACTGGTCGATTTGCCATCAGATTCGACCAGCAGACAGATCCCTATCTGATCGAATCTGATCAGAGAGGGATCGTATGGCTACCTTTACTGCAAACAGATTGTGAACCGATTTCAGCCTGAAACCGTTCACAATCTGTGGTGGTGCTGCCGCCGCTTCCCCCCCATCCCGCATACATTACCTGCTCCGCCGGCGCGACTCCCGGATCTCCGCTCTTCTTCTCCGCTTTGGTCTGGTCTCCGGCATGCTTCCCTTCTTCCTGTATGGGGGAAGTTTAAACGGTAGAGCGCCCTCTGTTTAAACTTCCTGCCGGGACAGGAAGAAGGGAAGCATGCCGGAGACCAGACCAGACCAGAGCGGAGAATGAAGAGCGGAGACCCGGGAGTCGCGCCGGCGGAGCAGGTAATGTATTGCAGCTCTATTGCGTCGGTCGTCGGGCACTAGAACGCCGCTAGCGAAGCGCTCTTTACCCGCGGGCGATCGACTTATTTTCCGCACGGCGCGATCGACGGGATCGGACGGAATGGATCGAAATTCGGCGTGTAGCGTGAACGATTGGCAGCAGATTCGATCCCAGTGATCGAATCTGCTGTCGAAACGGCGGCAAATCGGGCCAGTGTATGGCCAGCTAAAGCTTTAAATACAGAAAGCAATCTTAAATAATGTACAGGATAACATATTTATGCAATCTTGCCATCATCCCTCAAAGGTCTAGCTGTGTAAAAGTAACTTTATAAGTTTATCAAATTAACCAGAACAGAAACTCCTCATTCATGTACTTCCTCCAACACAAGCTTCTGCTGCTGCTGTGTGCAGTTTTCTTAAAGTACAGTCTTTGCCCTACCCCCTACTAGTCTGAAGTGCTGCTCATAAGAAAGCAAGGCAAGCAGCAGAAGAAACCTGTACACAGCACTTATTCAATCCATCAACCTAGCAGCTAGATGTTAGGACTCTACCTTTAACCCTCTGGGCGATACAATTATATCGCCCAGGAGGGAGCGCAGCATTTCTTAAAAATTTTTTTCTTTTTTAAATCATGTAGCGAGCCCTGGGCTCGCTACATGATAGCCGCTGCGCAGCGGCATCCCCCCACCCACTCCGATCGCCTTCGGCGAACAGAGTAAGCAGGAAATCCCGTTCAGAACGGGATTTCCTGATAGGCTTCCCCAGTCGCCATAGCGATGGGGCGGGATGACGTCACCGACGTCGTGACGTCAGAGGGAGTCACGATCCACCCCTCAGCGCTGCCTGGCACTGATTGGCCAGGCTTCGCAAGGGGTCTGGGGGGGCTGCGCAGCACCTCGGGTAGTGGCGGCGATCGGAAGTTACACGCAGCTAGCAAAGTGCTAGCTGCGTGTAACAAAAAAAAATTATGCAAATCGGCCCACCAGGGCCTGAGAACTCCTCCTGCGCGACATACCCCGAGCTCAGCTCGGGATTATCACTCAGGAGGTTAAAACAAGATGTTTGACACAAAAAGGAAAGATTTGGGGAATTAACTATCGTATCAGATCATATGCACAGATCTGTGTCTGAGTCAGGATTTAACACATGTGCTAAATGAGCAACTTTAACGAAAGATAGCTGGAAAAAAAAAAATCAAGATATAGCAAAGTGACAAGTTAACGTATAGAAGATGGATCAACTAATGACTGATGCTTGTCAAGTAATTTGTTCATGATGTTTGAGTTTCTATGAGTCTGCAGGTCAGCATCTTTAGTGCTGGCAGGCATGAAAAAAAAACAAAAACCCAAACAAACACTACAAAGTTCAATCATCTATAAGCTTGCGCCAGTAACAAATGTGATCGGCTAAAATACTTTTTCTATGCACAGAGGGAGGTGCTGCCTGTTTGGCAACAGCACGTCATTAGCTACTAATTAGGATGAAGTTCAATTTTGGGTTAAAATAGCTCTTCAAGAGGTTAAGCAAGCAAAAGTCCATGTCGAACACCATTCTGTTTGATCCTAGAATCAAATCTAATAAACCCAATGTGAGCATATTATGTACGCACCTTCCTCTACTGCCTGTGCTCGATGTACTGGGCGGCCTCACAGGCGTGTGGGAATTGGTTAAACCTGAGAAGAAAAAAAAGAAAAAGCACAATTAAAACACTATATAGGTGCGTTACTTCCTATCACCTATTTCGGCAGCACTTCTGAGCAGATCATACTAAACAAAACCACTACAAATCAGCCAGCTACAGCAAAGGTGCTTTATGTTACGTGCTGATTGAACATATATGATCATCAACAGCTGCCAGTATTTTAACCCTTTAACTGCTATGAAAGGGATACATGATTCACTTTCGGTAGGATAGCTTTCTCATGAAATGTACTGATGTGTTCAGAAACAAAACCTTGTTCATAAGACAGAAGTGCAACCCTTATTTTTATCTTAAATTGTAACTGTCGGGCATAAAATCAAAAATCAATTATTTTTAGCTGGTAAACTTATAAGGATGCTAACCAGGCAATCCAAAAGTTAAAAATCACTATTTTCCTTGTTGATAAATGACCATTCCCCAGTTTACCAGACTTTTATTTAGTACATTGCCACACAAAGTAAGTTGTAGGGCATGCTGGATTGTCTTTCTTTGCTTCTTTACTTTTCTCTCAGGCTTAACTAATGCAGACTGACTGGCTGAAGCCTATTTCCCTCCCGTTTTCCCCTCCCACACCACTGTTCCTCTCTGATTAGACAATATTTCTCTTGCTGAGACAATGCACTTTCTATTGCAGAGCTGGGTGAGAGTGCCTGAAGACTGGGAGGAGGGCAGGCAAGAGTAGGGGAGGAAATGACATCAGGATTGACTTCAAGATAGACAGTTAAAATGGAGAATCCTAAGCATGATATTTGTACTGTAGAAAAATCACTAAAATCAAAACTAAAACAGGGCAATACATTTGTTATGTAAATAGAGCAAGCATTTATCTACATATATATGTGTTTTTTTTTTCTGAGATAGTATAGCCGACAGCTCCTCTTTAACTATACCTGTATATACAACCATACATGTAGGAAGAAGCTACAACAAAAAAATAATGAATTCTATTTGTCAGTTGGCCACCTCTTGAATCTTTCTTTCACTGCAAGTAAAAGGTTATTCTTGGCCTAAAACGAGATTTGACAGAATGGAATCTTTGGGACTAGTGGTGGGAAAGCATCAGAGGTCTATGGCAGGAGAGCCAGGCGACTGGTATTGCTTAAAAGGAAGTAAATATGGCAGCCCCCATATCCCTCACTTCAGTTGTCCTTTAATTCTGAGCAGAGAACAGAGAAATGTACTTGCCTGTTGAACCTGGTGACATGGCAGAAGGCCCAGGCGAGGGGTTCATAGTGCTTGTTGGCTGTGAGAGTTGATGTCCCATGGATATGTACCTGCTTAATATATTGTCTAAATTACTTGAGCCAGCATCTTCAAGCTAGAAGAGAAGGGAAACAAAGTCATGAAAACATGAATACACTTCACTGTCACTGACAATTATTACAAAGAGCTGATGCCATATTACACCAAAGTAAATTATTTTTTATTATAGAAATAACTTAGAATCTCTCATGATGAGATGTAAGCAAGTGTCAGAGACATAGAAAAAAAAAGTAATTTATAGTGCTTTTTACTCAGGGAGAAATGTTCATATGTATTTTGAATGTTACAATATTTGGCAAAAGATGTCCTTGAACCACTTCAGTACCATCGCTCTCTGGCACCTTGGAGTGAGCTGCGGCGGGTGCAGAGCAGCACAATCAGTGGTAACGATCTACATCCTGTCACAAATGTGACCACAAACAGGACGTAGATTTCATCTAGCATGGTCCGGAAATCGTTGAGATCAAACTTTTGTTTGGGATTATCAATGTGAAGCCATATGTCCTCACATGTTAACTGTTGCTAAACCATATTATTGCGGTTCACTAGCCCATTTGTTTTGTATAAATTGTGAGTGTTGGAATATAAACTGCTCCTTAATAATTGATTCCCACTGTAAAGCCGCATCTACACGCGTAGATGCGGCTCCGATCCGGCGGCTCAATTAGCCGCCAGATTGCCTCTTCCGCGCCCCCGCTCACCGGATTCGATTCCCCACTCGTCCCCGCCGGCGCCACTTATCTTCCGCTCGATTCCCTGCCATTGTCCCCTCGCGGGGAGCGAGCAGGGAATCGGCGGAAGCAAGATCCGTCCTGTCGGATCTTATCAATCGAGCCGCATCAGCGGCTCGATTGATAAGGAGGATCGGGGCCTCATCTACGCGTGTAGATGGGGCTTAAAAAAAGCCCCAAAGGCCTCAATTCACTAAGATCATGCTGGAGATAATAAGGCAAGAGAAAACTTACCTCCACACAGTGAGAGAGTTATCTTATCTCTTCACTCCTTAAGTTACCTCCTCTGTATTTAATTTACCTCCTCTGTAGTTATTTTCACACGCAGTTAATTAACAGCCTGTCTTAACTCTGGAGTTATTTTAAGGATTGGAGAGTTAACTTAAAGACAGAAGAGTTAACTTTAGGTTTGCCTGAGGTAAAATGTTTCCTGAATACTACATGCCTTATCACCATGGTGATAACTATAGAAACATTATTAAAGACAGGAGATAAGCTTAGTGAATTAAGGCCAATGAATGAGCCCAAAAGAGCACCTGTGAATGTTCCCCCTAAAGTATAAAGCACAAGAGGTCTCCTTCCAGTGTTATAGGGTTAGTGTTGAGACAGGACAGAGCAAAGAAATGATGGATAACCATACAGTGCAACATGTTAAAGCACCTGTACAAAGCTAGTAGTGAATCTGTACTGCAGTGTGTAGAGTTATCCACTATGCACCATAACTAATAAGAATAGTTGATGGAAATATTTGATTAAGCAAAGATCAAATTAAAAAAAAAAAAAGTCTCTTGTTGAAATTTATTAGCAAATGGCAATTGATTGGTGGGTTGTTAAGTTTTACTTATTTACTGATAACTGAATTATAAAAGTGCTGTTCTTTCACAATAAAGAAAAACAATCTACAAGAAGGAAATATCAGTTGTATAGAAGATACGTTATAGAGCAGGTAGAAGGTGCAAACGTTTTATCCAATTTGTCTTTAAATATACAATCTGTGCACTTAGATATAATTTAAAGTACATTTCTAAAACCACATATTGCACTGCTATTTCAGTGCAACCCTAAGACAATAATTTGTAACATAGGTAAGAATAACGGAAGCGGCTTGTGGTGCAAAAACGATTGTTAAATAATGGGTTATTGTAATCAATACATTTTGTATGGAGATGAAAGTTAAACAAGCGATATTGTTTTCTATTGGAGTGCCCGTTTTAATGGGCGCCATTATTACATTCTACTGGCTGGGCTTCTATTTCTGACCATTAAAGTCTTGTAAAAGACAACATGCTAATAAAAATTTCAAAGTAAAAAAAAAAAACTAAAAACACATTGATATAAATATTCAGGGTTACATGGAAATGCGGTTTACTGGGCCTCATTGCTTAAGTGCCTCCCTCAATGCAACCTTTACAAAGGATTGTGGTGCAAAGGCCTTCGACACTGTTCCCCACAAAAGTCTGGTGCAAAAGTTGAGGATGCAAGGACTGGGGAAGAGTCTGTGTTCATGGATAGGGAACTGGCTAATGGACAGAAAACAAAGAGTTGTGGTCAATGGATCATACTCAAAATGGGAGACTGTTAGCAGTGGGGTCCCACAGGGGTCTGTTCTGGGTCCAGTGCTCTTCAATTTATTTATTAATGACCTAGTAGATGCAGTAGTGAGCAATGTTGCTATTTTTGCAGATGATACAAAATTGTGCAGAATCATTAACTCTCAGGAAGATAGTGTCATATTGCAACAGGATCTGGATAGAATGGCTATATGGGCACATACATGGCAGATGAAATTCAATGTTGACAAATGTAAGGTCATGCATTTTGGACGTACTAATGGTCTAGCACCATACAAAATAAATGGGATACAGTTGGGGACATTAAACTTGGAGAAGGACTTAGGAGTACTCATTGACAACAAGTTAAATAATCGTACTCAATGCCAAGCAGCTGCAGCTAAAGCTAACAAAATTTTGGGATGCATTAAAAGGGAAATAAAAACTCGAGATGCTAGCATAATATTGCCCCTGTTTAACTCTCTAGTAAGGCCACATCTGGAATATGGAATTCAGTTCTGGGCACCACATTACAAAAAAGATATTGCAGTTTTAGAGCAGGTGCAGAGACGAGCAACAAAATTGATGCGTGGGATGGAAGGTCTCACTTATCGAGAAAGGTTAGATAAACTGGGTTTATTTAGTCTAGAGAAAAGACGCCTTAGAGGGGATCTAATTAACATGTATAAATACATCAGAGGGCAATATAATAGCTTGGCGGATGAGCTTTTTGTCCCTAGGCCTTCTCAAAGGACTAGAGGACATGATCTGCGCATGGAGGAAAACGTTTTAGCCATTTATTTAGGAAAGGGTTCTTTACAGTAAGAGTGATTAAGATGTGGAATGCATTGCCACAGGAAGTCGTTATGGCAAACTCTATACCTGCATTTAAAGGGGGCTTAGATGCTTTCCTTGCGTTGAAAGACATCCATGGCTACAATTACTAGGTAATGCCTAATGATGTTGATCCAGGGATTTTATCTGATTGCCATCTGGAGTCGGGAAGGAATTTTTCCCTTTAGGGGCTAATTGGACCATGCCTTGTAAGGGTTTTTTCGCCTTCCTCTGGATCAACAGGGATATGTGAGGGAGCAGGCTGGTGTTGTACTTTATACTGGTTGAACTCGATGGACGTATGTCTTTTTTCAACCAAAATAACTATGTAACTATGATTCTTGTGGGAATGAGGGCAGTCTGGCAGCACATATGTGAACCGACACTCCACTCAAGGCTGGGAAGTGATTTACCATGCAGAAAGAAAGCCGGTGGAGAACTGATTAAAGAGACACTGAAGTGTCATAAAAATCATCTTTTTATTTAAAAAATGTGTTTAACATGCTAGCCCTACCTAAAATGCAGCATCCCTGCGGCTGTAATCTAACTAAATCCCCCGGGGGGCAATCCGAGCAGCGCTTCCGTGAGAGGCAGAGCTATGAGCTATTTTGGGGTCAACCGATTTCTGTCACATGTGACCACAAAGATAGAATTTGCTGAAAAACTGACCCATGTATGGTCACCTCAAGCCATCCTGAGGAAATGAAGAGGCAGGGTCACTGTATGCTTTATGCACCTGTCCTATGAAAGAGCTTCAGCCTGTGCTCATGCAATTTACCCACAATAACTGGGCAAGTGATAACATTTGTAACCTAGATGCAAAATCATGGCCAGAAAGAGCACATGTAGAGCAGTCTAGATCACAAGAGGCAGATATTTGGGCCTTAAGTTTTTACAGAACATCACCAGAGCAGAGGCAAACTATTCGGGATTGTAAAGTAGAATTACTCATTGAACCAACTACAGTAGTATGTGTGTGAAAAAAATTAATACATCTCCAGCTGGCCGTTCGAATGTACAAGTGAGACTACCCAAGACTACCAAATGACAACAGTCCAATTAAAAGAGCAATTCCACATCTGCAATGATAAACACTAGTACACACAAATAACTGAAGCGGTAAGAACCAGAGTGGTAAATTTCTAACCTTTACAATCACACAAGTCACATTTCCCACATCACAGAAAAGAGTAACTATATTGGTATACTTAATCACATTAACAAAAAACAGGCTTGGGAGGCGGAGTTGAGAATTAAAAGCCTCCATCTCAAATGATTAGAAGAAAAATGAAATATAATACTTTTACAGTAGCTTCTGGCTTAAATACTAGTGCTGTTAAAATTAGTTTTTGTTTGAAAAAAAAAAATCACTTTTCCAACATTTAAAGCATGTGGTCCCTATTGTCGCATGTAGGCAGTCAAGACACTGTCTCATGCATGGCAAAATAAATAGGTATGACTTGATGTGGACTTGGAGACAATGGATGATATTTAGATGATAATTTTAATAAGTGTACTGACCTGTATGGGTGGGATATCTGGTAAAGAGGGAAGATTCTCTGGATTTGTAACAGATGGAATTAGCTCTATTGGTGCAACAGTTGGGCTGGTTGGGCCTCTATTTGCATTTGCCATGGTTGCTGTAGTAGGGCTAGTTGGATTAATTGTATTATTATGGATTGAGACAACTGGAAATGGACCTGCATGCCCAGGGTTTGAATGCTGCTGGAGGAAAGACCAAAAGGAAGAGGTTATACAAAAGGCTTTGCATATATATCAGTATCACGAATTACATGGATCATTGAGAGCTTTGCATTATAACGTCATGTCTTTTTTGTGGTGGTGAGCCTTTTGGAGATCTGAGCATTCTCATTTCATTTAACATTTAAATTAAACTGCAGACCTGCAGGCCACTGTAAAAGTGACTAGCCTTTGGTTTAGACTATAAGTATTGCTGTGCTACTGAAGTAAATGGTTGCTAACACTGCATTGAAATTGTAATGTACACCTTGGAAAATATAACTATAAAGACATCAGATCATTTAATAAAGGTGATTAAACAAAGCAATATACGAAAAATATTCCAAGACAGAAAATAAATCATTTTGTTATAATACCCACTTTGGTGGCTGTTTGGGACTGTGAAAGACAGCCTGTAAATTATGACCAAACTATAGCTCTCAAGTAATTTATGAAGAGCTTTCTGTACTTTGGCCTCGATTCATCAACACTTAGCAAATTTGTTAACAACAGTTTGGTAAAATACCGAATTTGTTAACTTCATTTCAGGATTCATCAAAGTTATCTACAGCTGTCAGCGAACATTCGTTAACGATTCGGTAACGATTCGTTAAAACGGAAGAGAGTGCAATTCATGAAAAAGAAAGTGGGCGTGGTTTAGCGTTACATTTAGGATTAGTTATCTCCTTCACTGCTCTGTCGTTATTCCTGTCAGATCATTGCTGACAGAGAAGATGGAGCCATTTGAAGTGGTTATGTATCAGCTGAGAGTGATTCAAAGGCGCAGAAGGGCAAGAATAAGGTCTGCAACCATATAAATTTGTAAGAGAATAGATTTATTTGCTATAACACGACATCTGCATTTCTCTTGAATCATCTTGTAAGAGAACACAGGCAGTGCCAGAGTTAACTAATTTTGCTAGCTGCACTATAATTTTTTAGAAAAGGCTCCTATCAAATTGTGGGATTGTCCCAACCACTTCCAGAATCCTGGTCCAGGTGTTACACCCTATTTAGAATGTTGCTACGTAGTGCTCAAAGGACTGCCTTTTACCCACAATTACATGGGAATCTTATGGCCTTGTGTTAAATTACCGCTGTAAAATGGAAATATCGACACGTTACCGAATGTTTACCGAATTGTTATCGAATTCACACCGAATGCCGAAAAACCTTGATGAATACAACTAGAAATCGCTAAACTTCGAATTCGGTAATTTAACAAACTGGAAAAAGTTATCTCAAAGACAATGATGAATCGAGGCCTATGTCCTTATTGCTATATGGTGGTTCCTCTACATATGCTACACATATGCAGTTAACCATACTGCTGCAAACATAGCTATAAGGGCATCATCAGGGCCGGATTTACTATAAGGCACTGTATGCACGTGCCTACAGGCTCCAGATTATGGAAAGTCTGCTCACTCCCCTCCCCGAGTGCCTCCCTTGTTCTCTATGCAGAGTCCTGATAAGAGTTGTAAATGAGAGGTTACTCACTCAGCTCTCGGCATTCCACTGACTAAGGTTCTACCTTTAGGGCTGGTGCACACCGAGTGGCTTTTTCAGCGTTTCTGCAGCCGCTTGCGGCTGCGGATCCGCTTGGTCAATGTATCTCATGGGGTGGTGCACACCAGAGCAGGAGGCGTTTTGCAGAAACGAAAAATGCCGGGGTGAGGCATTTTTTGGATTGCGGGTGCGTTTCTGCCTCAAAGTATAGGAAAAACGCAAACCGCTCTGAAAAACGGCAGTTCAGAGCGGTTTTGCCGGCGTTTTTGTTACAGAAGCTGTTCAGTAACAGCTTTACTGTAACAATATATGAAATCTACTATACTGAAATCCGCTGCAGCAATCCGCAAAACGCTAGCAAAACGCCATAGAAAAATAACAAAAAGCGTTTCAAAATCTGCTAGCATTTTGCGGATCTGCTAGCGGGTTTTGGTGTGCACCGGGCCTAACTCAGGGCACACTTAGCCACTTAATACTGAGGTTTCTCTAGCTACCCAATACTTGGGGGCAGCTCTAGCTACTTAATATTTAGGGTACTTCTGGCTACCTAATGCTAAGGGGCACCTGTAGCTACCTATGACGGGCAAGGGAATTAAGGGAGAGAACAGCTGGGAGAGCCAGCACACGCATGGTGCGGTTCAGTGGGGGTTTATAGGTTCATGGAGGGTGAAGTCTAAGGTGCCAGAATATCTGTGCCTATAGGCTTTTGGGAAGTAAATCCGGGCCTGGGCATCATCCAGAAGTGAGGTAACAAACCAGGATTGCACTTTTCAAGTGTTTAACTTCTGGGTGTAAACCAGTTCTGGTACTCATCCTCATTTAAAGTGATATATTGCAAAGCCTCTGGAATTTTCAGCAGGTTGCTTTGTGGCAGAATCTGCTGACTCTAGAAGCAGCTACAGTTTCAGTTCCCAAAATGAAGCACTATAAAAAGTTTATGGGTTTTTATGGGTTCTATTTTGGAGAAGATTATGGCATGCTTGAAAATTCCTAGTATTGCAGGCAGCATATTTAATCATCCCCAAAAGCCCTTGTGGTATTTGCACACAGCAAATATTGGGATAGGCAGCAAAAACTGGAAAATGCTGCCAAATAATGTGGACACAAGGTAATTGCCAGAATTGCAGGTCACCAATTTAGCGGAATATTAGGGTCAGGCCAAGTAATCCTCAGTTCCAGGTTAATATGTCCGATTTGGGTAAACAAGTACAGAACAGTAGATTTCTACAGCAATATATATGTGAAACAAAGACATCTTGTGTGCTGTGCACAAGTTCAGTTCCACTTTACCCACTGCATATTTTATTCTTCCCTGTTTTGGCTCCAGGGGTGGACACCTTTACTGGCATTTCACTTAAAGATAAGGAGGATATGTCTATAGCAACTTTGCATTATTAAAAGTGAAGACTGAAAACTACCTGTAACCAAAAGAAAAAAATCGCCAATGGAAAAACAAATATTGTTTATGCCCAGTATTTGGCCTGTAATGTTCCTTACCTGTCTTTGGAGATGAGGTTGTATCATAGAGTACTGAGGAGGTCCATTGTGGCGAGGTAAACCTGGCATTCTGCTTGCATTCTGAGCAGCATTTTGTGCCATTCTCATCTGATGCGCTTGGAAGGGTACGCAGTTCATGTTATTCCTCTGCATTGTCTGCATACTAATTAACCTGGGAGGCTGCAAAATGGTTTCCCCTCTGGTTAGTAAAGTCTCAAATTGTTACAGCTTATTTTGAAACATACAAAAATGCAAATTTCTCATTTTCCCTTCTGGCAAATAGTAGTGGTACATTTACCCCAGCAAAGTAGAATTTATCAAGATATTTACAAAAATATACTTGCTTTACTAACAGTAAAAATGTGATTCTGAGAAAAAAATATTCAAAAAACGTTTTTGCAACAGACAGCAGTCAGACACTCTCCTAACACCAATTTTAGTCTACTCAGCAAGGTCTGACACTGACAGTCTTGAAGTGAACCAGAGACGAAGCACCCTCATGTATATCAGTGGGAACATTAGATAAAACACCTACCCTGCTCTCTGTTTCATTCTTTACTGCTCAGCCTGCCTGTAACCAGCCCTGAAAAAATCCCTGACTGCGCATTCAGTCTGGCTTTGCTCAGGAATTATAGCCGAGTCATTATAGCAGAGCCAGAAGGGGGCAGGCTTGGGCTTGAAAAGCCATCAGAGAAGACAGACTCAGCTATAATGATTCCTGAGCAAAGCCAGACTGAATGCGCAGTCAGAGATTTTATCAGGGCTTATAACAGGCAGGCTGAGCAGTGACGAATGAAACAGAGCAGGGTGTTTTCTCTAATGTTCCCACTGATATATATGGTAAAATACTGTACATGAGGGCGCTTCGTCTCTGGTTCACTTTAACGATGGCCCATACCCATGGGTGCTGTGTGACTGCTTTATTGAGCAGATTTTAAACCTTTTTTGGCAATCATTTTTTCCCTTTCAAAATCACCTGGGTTCATATAAAATTGGAGCACCTGGAAGTTTCAGATTAACAGTCATTTCAACTGATTACACTATAGACAGAGGAAATTCTTTTTAACAGTAGAACTTGCAGATACATACATCTCATAACTGTCCATATGCTATTTCCATGCCTGTACAGTGATAAACATATTTAACTAAGGCCATGTTCTCCCCCCTTCTCTCACTGTAAGGGTTAAAATTCCAGGGATCCAAATGACAGTTTCTCTCCAGTCTGACTTCAGTGGGGCTGTAGCACTCACTGACCGCAAATTAAAATGAAGAAAATGGATTAAAAAAAAGTTTGAATTAGAGAATTATGCAAATTTTGTATACAAATGAATGCAACTTGAAAATGGAGCAATCTAATCCTATTTTGGGGGGATTCAATTGAACTTCGATTGGCAAAGTAGGGATGGTAAGTGAGACAAATTGTGTTAATGCAAGATTATGGACCATTCTCTAACTGCATGAATCTGCATAATCCTGCATTCCCACAAAATTATTTGCATCTCACTAGCCATCACCCTAGTGGTGGGTGCAAAACATTTTTTTTGCTTTTAAAATGCAAAATAAGACTGGGGATTCAAAGAAAATCCAGTTTTTCAGTAGACCTACAGGTACAATAGTTAGTTCCTCCTAAAGGCTTGTACACACGCCTGACTGCAGCCAACGACGGGTCCGTCGGCACCTCCCGCTGGGCAGGTTTTCAGCAGACAGTACAGCGTGTGTAGTGTCTGTCGGCAGACTGATAAGGCCGTTTCTGAACGATCCGCCGGGCATTAAAACGCTGCTATTCATACAAGCCTATAAATCAGTCATAGACCCTTTTAGATACCTATCCCCATCTGCATCAGATGTAAAACCTTGTCGCCTCACCAGCTAACCCTTTTGTCACCTTATCTAGTATCTCCCCCTACTCCTGACTGTAAACACACAAGAGCAAGGTCCTCTCAGTTTCTTTCTGCAGTACTACATGTAACTGTATGCAGTACTACATGTACCTGGAATGTTTTCATACTATGCATGAACTATGTTTTTTATACTTCTAATTGTACAGCAGGTGATATTTGTATGTATTTTAAATCTCCCTTATGAGGAGGTTCATTTTAACCACTTCAACTCCAAGGGTTTTTCCCCTTAAAGAAAACCTGTACTGAAAATAAAGGTCAAAATAAGCATACACAAGTCATACTTACCTTCCATGTAGTCTACTCCTCAGTGTCTTTCTCCTGTCCCGCGTCCTATTTGTTCACTATGATCAAGGGAATTTTCCGTCCTCCATTTTGAAAATAGCCATTACCCCATAACAGCTTTCTGGTCAGCACACAGTTAAACTGTAACATCGCCCACTTGAGCCATAGGGAAACATGAACATTACCTGGTACATCCGTTTTCCTCTCAGCTATAACTGTCAGCAACTGATATTTTACTGAGAGCAACTGATATATTTCAGATCTGACAAAATATTGTCAGAACTGGAAGGGATTATTGTCAGAAGAAAATGGTGAGCTTCTGAGAGGAACTGATGGCAAGGTAACTCTGTAATGTTCATTTGAAGTTACCTCATGTGTTTATTTTAAATATTTTTACTCAGTACAGGTTCTCTTTAAACACCAGAGCAATGGCGCTCCTTCCATTAATTCACCTATAACTTTACTACTTATCCCAACTAAACAATCTATTTTATTTTCGCCACCAATTAGTCTGTCTTTGGGTGGTACTTTTTGCTAAGAATTATTTTATTCCAACTGCATTTTAATGGGAATAAGAAAAAACTGGAAAAAAATGCATTATTTCTGTTTTCAGCCATTATAGTTTTAAAATAATACATGCTCCCCTAATTAAAACCCACACATTTAATTTGCTCATTTGTCCCAGTTATTGCAACGTTTAAAATATTTCCCTAGTAAAATGCATGGCGCCAATATTTTATTTGGAAATAAAAGGTGCAATTTTTTCAGTTGTGTCCATCACTATTTACAAACTCATGATTTTAAAAAAAAAAACAACAACCAGTAATATACCCTCTTGACATACATATTAAAAAAGTTCGGTCCATAAGGCAACTATTTGTGTTTTGTTTTTCTGTTAAAGTGTGGGAGGGAAACATCTTAAATGTAAATGTGGTACTTTTTATTAAACACACAAGGGCTTGGATTACTGAATGGAAACTGTGTTCCCATTCATTCATCCCCCTTCTACCGATCGGCGGTGGTAACTAGCGCGGGTGAGAGTACACAACGGCAAGGGAGGAGTATCTACCTCTCTGCAAGGTAACGCAGGGATGTAGATATTCGTCCCAGGGGAGAGGAAGTGATTAAAAATGTTTAATTCCAGGAGCTCAGTTGCCTTTAAAGCGGAATATAACCCTACATTTCAACTTTGCTCTAAAACATTATTTACAGCATATTATATGCACCCAGCATTTTTTTTTACTAGACCAGCATTGGAAGGGTTACACACAGAGCTTTAAAGTTCCTGGAGAGAACTGCTCCCTGCAGCAGAAGTTTAGATAGATACATTTAATTAAACAGAATGGAACAAGTGAGGAATGTTACACACTCTTTGGCTGTCCTCCAGCTCCTGCACAGTCAGAGAGAGTGAGTCACATTCCACAGTTGTTACATTCTGTTTAGTTAAATTTATCTATCTAAGCTTCGGATGCGTCTGCAGTTCTCTCCACCGAACTTTAAAACTCTGTGTGTAACCCTTCCAATGCTGGTTTAGTAAAAAAAAATGCTGGTTGCATATAATATGCTGTAAATAATGTTTTAGAGCAAAGTTGAAATGCAGGGTTATATTCCGCTTTAAGGGTTACCTGAACTAAGCAGAAATATAGGAGATGGCTTCTTCAGTTCCCATATATACTCTGTGGCCCCTCAGCTTTGCTGGCCTCCCCTTAGTGTTGGAGCTAAATCCCCTATTCAAAGCCGAGACTGAACCCATTTGTGCAAGAGCGCATGCTCTGTCCTCTCCGCATGCCTTCTTCAATCCCTCTACCATTATTTCACAATTCAACTGAACAACTAAACTATTGTCATTTCATAGTTTGAACGAAACATGAATGCAATGAATAAAGACTGAGATGGCCATAAAGTTGATGTTTTATCAGGAAAGGGCACAAATATTCACTAGTTATTCTACTTGCCTGCTGGTGCATAACGTGAGGGCCAGAAGGCCTTTGATGTGGTGCAGGTGGCTGTACCATCCTCATTTGCTGGAGCTGTTTCTGAGCATACACCTGCTGCTGTTGCTGCATATGCTGGAGACGAAGTTGTGCTAGGTTGATTTGTGCAGGAGCTTTATTTATGTGATTTGTTCCTTGGGAATTCTGACCAACCACAACATTTGGTGAATAACCAGTAGTTTGCTTATTTTCAACAATAAGGTTACCTGTCAAATATAAAAAGAAAATAAGCTGACAGCAGGCATGCGATAGTAGACATTCCAATATAAACATCAGTCTTTCAGTTTTTAGAAGACTGCTGCAACATTTATATCAAATTCAACTGTAAATTCTGAATTTACTATGCAAGATACCCTGAAACATTTAAAGAGATATTCCATCAAGACATTTCCTACACAAACAAGAAGGAAGAGCGAGTGTGGATTAAGCCAAAATGACACAACTTTGCATGGGATTGTTAAATGCTCTCAGTTTATGTTTCTAATAATCAAACCAGTTAAAAAAAATAAAATTTAATTATCAACCAAAGTAATGGTTTTTAGTCACTAGGCCAGCAGGGAGTTATAGAAACAGATGAAAGAATTTCTAGACAATAATTCATAGGCACTCTGTTGTGCATGCCCCTATTGCCGGGAGTGTTCAGTACTACTCCCCAGGACCAGACCTCTCCCCGCAACAAGGCCACGCAAAAGAGCACAACTGACCAGAAGTACTGGGATGGCCTGGGGACGGCCTGGGGAAATGGTGAGGGAGCCCCTGAAAGGGGCTCAAGGAAGCCCCAGGTAGGTAATAAATGTTTTGCATCCACTCGTCCCAGGTTTCCTTTAAAGTTTGTAAAGTATTTTTGCAGTCCTGTATAATAAGGGTTGCAAAGCTTTTAGACAGAAATCACAATACCACTTTTTTTTTTTTTTACTTTGTGCATTTTATAGCTGTTCATTTTTTTTTTTTTTTTTTGCATAATATAGTGCTTATTTTATTTTCTCCTCCACGACAGTTCTCTTTAAATTTAGTTTTTCGTTTTGCAGCTATTTATGAAGTAGCTGGTACATCAAAACTGTGTAAAGCATCAAACTACGTTTCACATTTTTACAAACACATTACTGGCTAAAAGCCCAGCAACTCCCAACAAGTGTGTAATTCTGTGCGGTTGTGAGTCTGTCCAGTGAAAATGAAGTCTACAAGCCAAAATGTTAAAGAACAGTATAGCATGACCGCATGAAAAGGTAAAATACCTTTCAAACAACAGGGGCCTTATAATGCTATGTGCTGGAAGAAGCCCCAGGTGAGTAAAATTTGTATAAGCCCCCTCACCTCAGAAGTCCTTTAAAGAGAAAAATGAATTCAATAAGGGCCCAGGAGTCTAAACACTGGCAAGCATTTTTATTTTAAAAGCAGTACTTCAGTCAAGAGTTTTAAACAAGCATTTTGTAGGTGGTGTTAAAGAGAACCCAATGTGGGTGTGTGACATCATATAAGGACAAAGAGAAACGTTCTGTATACTATCACCTGTGGACACAAACCAAACATTTTAATTCAAAATATTTAGTTGCACCACTCTGACACACAAAGAAACACTCCTTCAAGCCTATGAACATTTCAGTGCATGCTTTTCACCCTTCTCTTTTCATAACTAGGGTTATACAGGTGGCAGACAATTCCTCCTTTTACCGGACACCACCTACTCCACCAGTTTGCTGGATTCTATCCCGGCAATATGAAAGGAAGGGAGGGGTTCTTCCAATAAATGTAAAATATTTTATATTTGTCATCATGCAGCTGAAAAAAAGGCTGCTATTATTATAATTTATAAAATAGATTTTATTTCTGAAATCTTGTATTTTTTTTCCTTTTTTCTTTTTTGAAGCTACCTCATGTGTTTATTTTATTTTTTTTAAATATCTTTATTTATACAATTTTTTTTTTCCAACAGACATATACTATAGGAAGTCATTAACAAATTCTTTCCTTTTCTAGCTGAGTTTAAATACTATAAATACACTTTCTTGCTATACCCCCTATCCTCATCCTCACATTGTCTTATGACTTCCAATATTATAACTAATTTTTAATATCAATAAAAGAAAGAAAAACAAACCATTTTATAACACTTTCTCATACCATCCTCCTCTCATTCAACACTCATTCACTCATGTACCGGGTTAGTCCTCAAATGTTTCAACTATTTTATATGGGTTCTTATATTATCAAATCTCTGCCACCGAGCACAAGGCCTTCCACCACAGCTCATGCTCCCCACATTTCTTTTTCATATTCTTTTGATTTCTTGAACTGCTCCCATTGGGCCCATCTACCCTCGTGCATCCCTACCCTTCCCTGCACATAACTGGTCAATTCTTCCATTTTTTGTACTTCATTTATTTCACTGAACCATTCTTTTATATTGGGGCTTTGAGTTGTTTTCCAATGTCTTGCCACCAGAACTCTAGCCGCATTGATCAAAAATTTAAGTAAAGAGTTCCTATATTTTTTACTTGGCCAGTCATTGCAATGAAGGAGAAACAGTGCTGGGTCTTCCTGAATTTCCAATGCCATAATCTGATTAACAAAACCCCTAACTTCCCTCCAAAATTTCTCCAATTTACTACATCCCCAGAATACGTGTAACATATCTCCATTGTCCTCTTCACATCTCCAACATAATGGTGAGGTACCTGGGAACATCTTACTCAGCCTATCCGGCGTATAATACCACCTAACAAAAATCGTATATCCGGCTTCTTGCCCTTTAGTGGGTATTGCTGACTCACTAGCCAGAGATGTCACCTTTTTCCACTGTTCCTCCGAAAAAATTCTCCCCAATTCACTCTCCCACTTCTCCCTTACTTTCAAGGTATTATCCCTCTTCCCCCTGAGGATCCTATAAACTTTTGACAAACTCCCCTTTTTCTGTCTCCTTTCTCTGCATACATTTTCAAACGGGGTTAGGTCCCTACTCAGTTCTTCCCTAGTTCCACAGCTTCTCAGAAAAGATTTTATTTGAGCATATCTCCAATCGCCCAGATATCCCTTCTTCCTAATATCTACTAAATTCCTAATCGGTGTCCACTCTGCATCTACCACTATATCTTTGGCCCTCTGTACCTGCGCCTTATTCCAGTGTGGATAGTCACGGGGGTCCATTCCCGCTGGAAATCTATCGTTACCAAAAATAGGAATCAATGGGGTGGGCCAAGGCGACATCTCTGGGTTATTTCTCCACTTATCAAAAATCTTCAGTGTATTTCTAACCAATTCAGTCCCCTTTTTATGAACACTTGCCCCACATCTCTCGTGCGTCCAGGGAATATTACCAATGGGTTTTCCTAGGATTTTCTCCTCCAGGGGGACCCATCTTTTCTCTACTCCGTTTTGATTCCAATCTATGATTCGGACTAAGGAGGCAGCTTCATAGTATAGCTTTAAGTCAGGCACAGCAAGTCCTCCCATTTCTCTATCTGCCGTCTGTAATTCGTGGTTAACCCGTGTCCTATGTCCTCTCCCAATAAACCTCCCAATAATACTTTTCAGAGGTCTAAAAAACGGGGAGGGGACTACAATTGGTAAAGACTGAAACAAGTAGAGGAACCTTGGAAGCACATTCATTTTAATAATAGATATTCTACCAAGCCATGAAAAGCATGGCCGGTCCCAGGTCTCTAGATCCTGTTTTACTTTCCCCAACAAAGGATAATAATTCTCACTTACTATCTCTTTTAGATCGAACCCGATCTTCACCCCCAGGTACCTCATCATTCTGTCTTGCCATTTAAAGGGGAAGCGTTCCATTAGCGGTTTCCTTCGTTCCCCTCCCATACCCCATGTAATTGCAACACTCTTATCAAAATTGATCTTCATATTCGACAATTTTCCTGCAATTTCAAATTCCTTCATCAAGTTTGGCAGCGAGATGTGGGGATCTACCAAATAAAATAACATGTCGTCCGCATATGCAGAGACCTCAAGCCCCTGCCCACCCACCTCTAAGCCCCGTATGCTGGAGTCCCCTCTCACCCTACACAAAAATGGCTCCAGTGTCAAAGCAAAAATCAGTGGAGACAGTGGGCAGCCCTGTCGCGTTCCATTTTTAATATCAAAGGTCTCTGACATCACTCCATTAACCCTAACCCTCGTGTTAGGATATGTGTATAAACTCATTATTCTAGTGCACATATTCTCCTGCAACCCTACATGTTTTAACACCCCCTCTATAAAAGCCCACTCCACCCTGTCGAAGGCTTTTTCAGCATCTGTAGGAAATCTTGTATTTTTAATTTTGGTCCACTTTAAAGAGAACCCGAAGCGGGGTTCTTACATCGCAATCCTTATACAGAGGCTGGGTCTGCCTATAGAGCCAAGCCTCTGTTGCTAGTTTCCTCTAAAGACCCCCCTGCACGCCGTCAGACCCCATAAAACACCTTAAAAATACCTCACGAATGTCAGTCTCGTCTGCTCCCCCACCTCCTGAATCGCTCCGGTCCCTGCCCGCGTCCCTTCCCTCCAATCAGCGGGGAGGGAAGGGACGTGGGCGGGGACCGGAGCGATTCAGGAGGCGGGGGAGTGACGAGACTGGAAGTGAGATAAGCACAGCCGGCTGCGACACGCTGCGTGTCGCCAGCGCAGCTGTGTTTTATGGGGTCTGACAGCGCGCAGGGGGTGCTTTGAAAGAAACTAACTAGCAACAGAGGCTGGGCTCTATAGGCAGACCCAGCCTCTGTATAAGGATTGCGATGTAAGCACCCCGCCTCGGGTTCTCTTTAAGGCACATAGAACCATGTCCACTCCAACAACCCTTCACACCTTTCTCAGGACCTGCCCCTACAACTGCAGGAGGCCATGCTGCTGTCATAACGTCATGGCCCACCTCCAGAAGATGGGGACAAAATGCTGGGATCCTTATTGTAACGTCACCATCAGAACTTCAGGTGTACTGTTAAAAAGTGTGTGTGTGTGTGTGTGTGTGTGTGTGTGTGTGTGTGTGTGTGTGTGTGTGTGTGTGTGTGTGTGTGTGTGTGTGTGTGTGTGTGTGTGTGTGTGTGTGTGTGTGTGTGTGTGTGTGTGTGTGTGTGTGTGTGTGTGTGTGTGTGTGTGTGTGTGTGTGTTTCATTGACACTAATCTCAATACACCTCTGTTGACAAGCTCATATCTACAAACACTAAGTACGGAGTGCTCATTTTTGTATTATAAATACTGCCAGGGATGAGCCTCTATTTCTCAATATACAACAAAATCAATAATACAGGTACACTACACTATTCATCTAATTTTAAATAAACTTAATTAGTACACACATGTTCAGGTAGTCCTTTAGTCAGAACTACCATATAGTAGAATGCTGCCAATAGTAAAATGTTGCGTGGAAGAATAGATACATCTAATTGAATTGAGTTTGGAAACTGTGGACATATTATTTGGGTTCAACAGCCCTTAATCATTCTCTATTCCTAAATTATAGGCATCTTCCAGCTCTCTAATGCAGGAAACTACAGATACAAGGCTAAAGGTGCTTACACACGGCGGATTTGCACAAACGACCCTTCGTTTGGACGTCCAAACGACTGGTCGTTCGGATGTCAAATCGGGCATGTGTACAGTCTGTCGTTCAGCTGATAAGACCCCGCTTGGCAGATCGCTCAAACCCGGTCTTATCAGCTGAACGACGGACTGTACACACGCCTGATTTGACGTCCAAACGACGGGTCGTTTGCACAAATCCGCCATGTGTATGTACCTTAACCTCCTTGGCGGTATGGACGAGCTCAGCTCGTCCATGACCGCAGGAGGGCGCCGCTCAGGCCCCGTTTGGCCGATTTTCACAATTTTTTAAAGAGGCAGCACTTTGCTTGCTGCGTGTTGGTGACGATCGCCGCTACCCGCCGCTTTGTTACTGTGTACAAGCTATACACACAGATATGGTAAGAACTAACACTAATCTCTGCAGCACTCAATCTGACATGAGGAAGACAGGTTGGTTTCCCACAAAACAACTGGTTATTGAGTATGAAACGTGGAATCTATCTTGGTAGTATAGTGTTTTTAAGAGGCAAGCCCACCTCATACCTTTTTCTTTAGCCGCATTTGAATTCTTTTATATTTTTTGACGCCTCCCATTTATCCTGCAAGCTATACACATTTCTCACGTTTTAAAATGTGCTTGCCATTCTGCTCACCTGTAGATGAAACTGACCAAGCAGTTATTTCTGTGTACTCATAACCTTTTGTCACTACTCTCGACTACACTGCCATCTACAATAACTACTCTCACAGCTAACTGCATGCTTTTACCAATCCAATGACCCGCTCAGAGTCCTCCTTCCATCTCAGGAACTGTATACAGAAGATTCGGCTGGGAATTGGACAACACCTGGTAATAAATTTGAAATAATAGAGCTCCCCCCATTTTGAGAAAAGCGAGTTTTCTATTCCAAAAAATACAGTACATGGGTACACGACAGAGCTTCAAATTTGGCCCGCAAGTGGTTGCCCCGCTTTGCATTATGTTTGGCTTACTCTAGAACAGAGTTCTACAAACTTTTTCGGTCAAGGGCCGGGTCAAGATACTTCAGACTGCTGGGGGGGCCAGAGTATACATGAAATTATGTAGAAAAACATAACATTGAGCCTAGGTATTGTAGTCAGCGCCTATTAACATGGGCAGCTCTCATGTCTCCCATTTAACCAGAGCAGATGTTATGCCCCGAACTCAGCAAGTACAGATGATAAACTATCAACACAGCCTGTGCAGATATTATGCACTCCACCACAGCATGTGCAGATTGTATGCCCTGCAACATAGCGTGTGCAGCTATTATGCCACCAACACAGTGCAGATATTGTGACCCTAACATAAGTCATATGTGAGCCATAATGTCACCTAATGGCCTGAAAAAGCCACCAGCACAATCTCACCCATATACGCACACAATCTCTGTAGAAACATATGCAGTACAACCCCCTTCTCAAAGGAACCATAACATTCCTGCACAGCACTGACCAAATATATCTGATTATGCTTGCTACAAGTCATCCCCTCCACCCAATAACCCAGAAGGCTTCCATGTGGAAGGGTGGTGCCAAAACTGCTATTCTATATGCGAGCCACCAATATTTAAAGATGCAGCAGACCACATCTATAAGTAATACATTTTGTGTTTGTGGGGCCGGTAAAAAAGCCTAATGGGGCCGCATTAGGCCCGTGGCCCTTAGTTTGAGGACCACGGCTCTAGACCACCAAGGAAGCTATAATGGAGGTGAAGCCCTATGTCACCAGGGAAGTCATATTGTGGGGGGGTCAGCACTAGACACTAGAGACTGTAAAGGGGAGTGAGGGGTGGGGGGCATTATACACAGGGAACTTTATAAGGGAGGGTGGTGGACACTAAACATTGAGGTTGGTCCATGACTTTGTCCTAGAGTTCAATTTCAGCCCACTTTGTAGTGGTATCGGACACTGCTGCTAAAGGAGGTTAAGCTCCATCCCTATATTATCTCTTCCTCCTGTCACAAGGCTAAAAGCTGTAGCATGTACTGCATAGTTGCACAGAACCAGGCAGGACGTGGTAAAACAGAGACCCACAGACTGCTGCTTAAAAGGAAGCAGGGCCTGGCTGAAAATAACAGATGTCAGGTAGGAAATACTGGGCTGTGTGAACTGCCAAGGAACTAGTTTTATGGACACCGTTACCAGTAGGGAAGTTTTAAGAAGGCAGTCCATAGATGGGGAGGAGAGAAGGGCAAGTAGTGGTAGAGGCAACAGGAAAAACCTAGTCACAGCACGGTCATCCCAAAAAAAATACAAGTGAAAATGTGTTATTCTGCACTGAGCAAACACTTTTTTAGTTTGGCATATTGTTAGGGCTGTCCTGACATTATCAAACGCTCTAGCCAGTTCTTATGTACATAAGTAGGCTAAATATCCAGTTTTTTGAGTTTTCCTATCTCCAAACTTCTTCCTACTCTTAATTATAAGAAAGCCTTCTACAATACTGGAAACACGTATATAGCTGTTCCCATTCTTACCAATTACTTGCGATTCCAAAAAAATGGATTACATGACCAACTGTTTTAAATACGGTTAGATTCTTGTTTTAAATACACTTGGTCTTTGGCAGACCACTCTGGCTACAATTCAATTTCAGTTTTGGCAAGATGTCAGTGTGGCAAGCCTACATTAAGAGGTGCTGCAGATACTATAAACTGCTAGGAGTCAAAAGTTGTCCTCACCAATCACCAAGCAATAAACCCTGATTCAGGGGTACCTCAGCAGCCATTTTACACTTGAGGATTACTGATATACCATCAGAGAAGAATCACTTAAATGAGTTACCTATGGCAATAACTTGCATCTTAAAACAGATTCTTAGAAAGCTGGACATCTTGCAAGTTTGTAACACTTAACATATGGGGTAAGTTTGTATTTTATACTGTAGTTGGATAGAGCAAATTACCATACTATTTGCTCACGACAAGGGTTTACTTAAAGCAAAGGCTGTGGGAGACAGATTACACTTACTGCACAAAGAGTTCCTCATTTAAAAAATTTTAAGAGTACTCTTTTTTTTTTCAAAGCCCTCTTTGAGCAATTATGTATGGGGTGCTTATGCAAATAACACATTCATAGGAAATATAAGAATCTAGAATCTTACCTAGATTAACTACATTCTTGGCCCAGAATGTTGGGTCACAATGAAATCTTACTGCTCCATTCGCTGCTGGAACTGGATCACATCGTGCCTTTAAGATGTGACGCAGCTGGAAGGTAATCTGGAAGAAATAATAGCTTCTTTTAAAGTGATATATACAGAGGAAAGCCTTTACAAAGTACATTTCTTTGGCAAAGTGAAAATACTAAATGTATTGCTTTGACGTCACTTCCCTATCAAAGTGAGCATCTTGACAGGTCCACCCGAAAGTGAGCTCGTTATGTAGAAAATAAGGATTAAAGAAAAAAAGTTAAGTATTAAACTTGGGGTGTATCAAGCTGGAGTGCTCATTTACGCTATACACAAAGCCTACACTGTTTTGGCAACCAATACCTCAAGGTAGCCATATACTGGCAGATGGCTGCCTGATGTACTTCCGCTTGGCCCCTGCACTGTACTCGCAGCGGAGTGCACTCATCTGTCTGGTGCACTCCCTTTTGTTTCCTGCCATCCACGCTGGGGTGGCTGTCCTCTCTAACTCAGCAGCCAAGGCATAGTCAGGTGACATGCTTCTGGGTTATGTAGAACAGGTGGCCAGCCAGGATGGAGACAGGAGAACATTAAAGGGAGCTCGCCCTCCCCCAGGTGTGTGCACTCTGCATTAAAACGGGGTCCCATGGGTGCACTTTTAGAGCTTGGGGGGGGGGGGGGGGGGGGGGTCCGTTGAGCCAGCCATCGAGGTACTGTCACGCCCTTTCCCCTTTAAAGCAAGCTTTGTGTCTGAAGCAATGAATAATTTCAGTCCATTTCGAATGGAAAATTATGAAAATTACAATCAGGCCATGTTGGGGCACTGATTTCTGTGATTGAATTTGCCAGGATAATCAATTAGTGTATGGGCACCTTATTTCTATGGTCACCTAAATTCTATGGTCAGAACAGCAATTGCCAAATTTCTGTACAAGCTTTGGAGGAAACAGTTTCATCTTTAATTTCTTGTAAAAGATAAGGCACGTCCAGGAAGTCTTCTATTCTTCTCTCTTGCTTCCCAGGAAGAAATATGTTATTTTGCACAAAAGATCTTTCATGAGATGATTCTGTAGCTGGACTGTGCTTTGCATGTGTGACCACATTTGCCTGTGTGTACCAGGCTTTGTTCCAGTGCCTGTCTCTGCCTGACAGTCATGTGCGCATGCAGATCACTGACACATACAGTAGATGCAACTCTTGTGCAATAAAAGTCTCATCCTGAAAAGGCATAGTTACCATTTTGATGTATAACCCCTTTATTTAGAAAACAGATGGAACAAAGGTTATAGTAAACTGTGCAATGCTCCGTTTGAATAAAGAGATCAGTGGGCTGGGGGTCTAGATGGAGCACGAAAATGAGCTGACAATAGGGTAGCCTCTGGCATAAAGATCAGACCTAGCAAACTAATGTATGGAATTGGAAACATGGTCATAAAATATACTGCATCTGCAAAACAGACCCTTGGGTTTTTCACACACAGGCATTAAAATAAACTAGACGCTAAAAAAGCATTTTAAAATGGAAAGGTTCAGCTGCATTAGAACAATTTAAAATGTCTTAAAAAATGTTCCTACCTTTTCTGCTAACATTTTGAAGACTTTAATTCCTGTTTGTGAACAAGAGAACTTTTCCTAAACTTAACCTTTTCCAGACCGCGTAATGTAAATCCTACGCTGCACTTGTGGCTGTCTAAGCCTGATGTGGCGTAGGATTTACGCCTTTAAGGGTAAATAAATTCTGGTCTCTCATAGGTATATAATGTTACAAAATTTGCTTTATTTTGGAATTCGTATATCAAGATTTGCAGACCAACCAATTAAAATCATTTAAAACACGGCCATGATAGAGCGCTCACTCAATATCCACACCATACACACTCATACAATCATACACCCCTTCTGGTACCGGTACCATGTGTCCTTTTCTTCAGAGAGGGGGAGATAGTTTAAGTGTAGGTAGAAATAATTGAACAACTTCTGCTTGCAATATTGCAGTAACAGATTATGCCGGTGTATGGAGTGATCTCACCATAAGCTTTATGTCCTGTCAATTTCCGTCCCAATTCAGATTTCACCATCTACAGGGCTGCTGTAAGGTCTTCGAGTATTGCCCAGATTACCGGTAATCCTCGGTGGTCGGCTGTCTCGCTCAACCCAGTCCGCAGGAGCCTTCTCGGGGAGCAGACGCCGACCTCCTGTCACGCTGCTGCAGCTGCCGCCGATAGTTAGGAGTGCTCAAGGCCGCGGGATTTGCACCCGCCCATCGACGCGTTGCGCCCGCCCACTTGTGAGCTTCGTCAGGATGTGCGCGGCTCGCGATTGGCTGGGCTGCCATCTTTATTCTCCTTCCAGTCTTGGGGCGGGGTTTCACACCGTGACAACTACCCTCTTCCCCTTTGTTTCCTTAGAAATGTCAAATACATTATAGCTTTATTCAGCACCGGACAAACAATTGACAACCATATTGCTTGACGGATTTACGCCGCCTGCTGTTTCCATTCTCAACGCGAACGTGCGCACCCGAGAGGGGAGATTAAGCTATTAAGCTATATGACAGCTGGCATCTCCCCTCAGTGATCAGGAGCCATCGCGATTGGCTCCTGATCATGTGATCACTACCATCGCCGGCGGATCGTAGTGAACACTGTTAGAGCTGCGGCGGTGGGGGGGTGGGGCGGGGTGAAGAAGAGGATCCACTCACCTTCCTGACGTTCCACCGGCTATCGGCACTCCCCTCCGCTGTGGCCGACATCCCCACTCCCTCTGCATTAAGTGTTGGGTCCCAGCTTGGTGACGTTATCAAGCCGTGACCCGGAACTGAGCGGCAGTACGAACGGGGATGCCAGCGGAGGGGTCCACAGCTGCTCATCGCTGGAGCCTGGAAGGTGAGTAAAGGCTGCTGGCCAGAGGGACACAGTGCCCAGCTAGCCCTACCAGGGATCCAGCTGCCTGACCCCACCAAATGCATGCCACGCCCCCCCCCCCCCCCCCCCCATTTAAAAAAATTACCTGGTCCTTTGGTGGTGGGGGGGGGGGGGGGGGGGGGTTAGGCAGCCGGTCCCAAAAGGGTTAAGCCCTATTAACACCCATTAAGAAGCCTTGGGTTGGCACTCTTGCCTCGCAGCGATGAGTCCCCGGTTTGACTCTCAGCCAGGGCACTATCTGCACGTAGTTTGTATGTTCTACCTGTGCACTCTGGTATCCTCCCACATGCCGAAAACATACAAATAAGTTACCGTATTTTTCGGACCATAAGACGCTCTGGACCATAAGACGCACCTAGGTTTAGAGGGCAAAAACCAGGGAAAAAAAAAAGAATACTAAACCTGGGGCATCCATGGTGCAGGGGCATCTTGTGGATCTTCTTCTCCCCTCAATTATTATGCCCCCCCCCCCTTGTACCTCTTGTGTCCCCTTTGTTCCTTTAGTGGCTCCCCCTCTCCCCCCCTTGTGCCTTCCTGTCTCCCTGTGTGATCTATGTCTCCCGTGTCCTCTTAAATGCCCCCCTCTGTCTTAAGTGTCCTGTATCTTCTTGCGTGATCCCTGTGTCCTCATATGTGCCCCCTGTGTCTTGTGATGTGCCCCCCGTGTCCTCATATGTGCCCCCTGTGTCTTGTGATGTGCCCCCCGTGTCCTCATATGTGCCCCCTGTGTCTTGTGATGTGCCCCCCGTGTCCTCATATGTGCCCCCTGTGTCTTGTGATGTGCCCCCCGTGTCCTCACATGTGCCCCCTGTGTCTTGTGATGTGCCCCCCGTGTCCTCACATGTGCCCCGTGTCCTCACATGTGCCCCCTGTGTCCTCACATGTGCCCCCTGTGTCCTCACATGTGCCCCCTGTGTCCTCACATGTGCCCCGTGTCCTCACATGTGCCATGTGCCCCCTGTGTCCTCACATGTGCCCCACATGTGCCATGTGCCCCCTGTGTCCTCACATGTGCCCCACATGTGACATGTGCCCCGTGTCCTCACATGTGCCCCGTGTCCTCACATGTGCCCCCTGTGTCCTCACATGTGCCCCCTGTGTCCTCACATGTGCCCCCTGTGTCCTCACATGTGCCCCCTGTGTCCTCACATGTGCCCCCTGTGTCTTGTGATGTGCCCCCTGTGTCTTGTGATGTGCCCCCTGTGTCTTGTGATGTGCCCCCCGTGTCCTCACATGTGCCCCGTGTCCTCACATGTGCCCCCCGTGTCCTCACATGTGCCCCGTGTCCTCACATGTGCCCCGTGTCCTCACATGTGCCCCGTGTCCTCACATGTGCCCCGTGTCCTCACATGTGCCCCGTGTCCTCACATGTGCCCCGTGTCCTCACATGTGCCCCGTGTCCTCACATGTGCCCCGTGTCCTCACATGTGCCCCGTGTCCTCACATGTGCCCCGTGTCCTCACATGTGCCCCGTGTCCTCACATGTGCCCCGTGTCCTCACATGTGCCCCGTGTCCTCACATGTGCCCCGTGTCCTCACATGTGCCCCACATGTGCCATGTGCCCCCTGTGTCCTCACATGTGCCATGTGCCCCCTGTGTCCTCACATGTGCCATGTGCCCCCTGTGTCCTCACATGTGCCCCCTGTGTCCTCACATGTGCCCCCTGTGTCCTCACATGTGCCCCACATGTGACATGTGCCCCGTGTCCTCACATGTGCCCCGTGTCCTCACATGTGCCCCGTGTCCTCACATGTGCCCCGTGTCCTCACATGTGCCCCGTGTCCTCACATGTGCCCCGTGTCCTCACATGTGCCCCGTGTCCTCACATGTGCCCCGTGTCCTCACATGTGCCCCGTGTCCTCACGTGCCCCACATGTGCCCCCCGTGTCCTCACATGTGCCCCCCGTGTCCTCACATGTGCCCCCCGTGTCCTCACATGTGCCCCCCGTGTCCTCACATGTGCCCCCCGTGTCCTCACATGTGCCCCCCGTGTCCTCACATGTGCCCCCCGTGTCCTCACATGTGCCCCCCGTGTCCTCACATGTGCCCCCCGTGTCCTCACATGTGCCCCCCGTGTCCTCACATGTGCCCCCCGTGTCCTCACATGTGCCCCCCGTGTCCTCACATGTGCCCCACATGTGCCATGTGCCCCCCGTGTCCTCACATGTGCCCCACATGTGCCATGTGCCCCCCGTGTCCTCACATGTGCCCCCCGTGTGCCATGTGCCCCCCGTGTCCTCACATGTGCCCCCCGTGTCCTCACATGTGCCCCACATGTGCCATGTGCCCCACATGTGCCATGTGCCCCACATGTGCCATGTGCCCCCCGTGTCCTCACATGTGCCCCCCGTGTCCTCACATGTGCCCCACATGTGCCATGTGCCCCCCGTGTCCTCACATGTGCCCCCCGTGTCCTCACATGTGCCCCCCGTGTCCTCACATGTGCCCCCCGTGTCCTCACATGTGCCCCCCGTGTCCTCACATGTGCCCCCCGTGTCCTCATGTGCCCCCCGTGTCCTCATGTGCCCCCCGTGTCCTCATGTGCCCCCGTGTCCTCATGTGCCCCCCGTGTCCTCACATGTGCCCCCCGTGTCCTCACATGTGCCCCCCGTGTCCTCACATGTGCCCCCCGTGTCCTCACATGTGACCCACATGTGCCATGTGCCCCCCGTGTCCTCACATGTGCCCCCCGTGTCCTCACATGTGCCCCGTGTCCTCACATGTGCCCCGTGTCCTCACATGTGCCCCGTGTCCTCACATGTGCCCCGTGTCCTCACATGTGCCCCGTGTCCTCACATGTGCCCCGTGTCCTCACATGTGCCCCACATGTGCCATGTGCCCCCTGTGTCCTCACATGTGCCCCACATGTGCCCCCTGTGTCCTCACATGTGCCCCACATGTGCCATTTGCCCCCTGTGTCCTCACATGTGCCCCACATGTGCCCCCTGTGTCCTCACATGTGCCCCACATGTGCCATGTGCCCCCTGTGTCCTCACATGTGCCCCCCGTGTCCTCACTCACATGTGCCCCCCGTGTCCTCACTCACATGTGCCCCCCGTGTCCTCACTCACATGTGCCCCCCGTGTCCTCACTCACGTGCCCCCCTTGTGTCCTCACTCACGTGCCCCCCTTGTGTCCTCACTCACGTGCCCCCCCTTGTGTCCTCACTCACGTGCCCCCCCTTGTGTCCTCACTCACGTGCCCCCCCTTGTGTCCTCACTCACGTGCCCCCCCTTGTGTCCTCACTCACGTGCCCCCCTTGTGTCCTCACTCACGTGCCCCCCTTGTGTCCTCACTCACGTGCCCCCCTTGTGTCCTCACTCACGTGCCCCCCTTGTGTCCTCACTCACGTGCCCCCCTTGTGTCCTCACTCACGTGCCCCCCTTGTGTCCTCACATGTGCCCCCCTTGTGTCCTCACATGTGCCCCCCTTGTGTCCTCACATGTGCCCCCCGTGTCCTCACATGTGCCCCCCGTGTCCTCACATGTGCCCCCCGTGTCCTCACATGTGCCCCCCGTGTCCTCACATGTGCCCCCCGTGTCCTCACATGTGCCCCCCGTGTCCTCACATGTGCCCCACATGTGCCATGTGCCCCCTGTGTCCTCACATGTGCCCCACATGTGCCATGTGCCCCCGTGTCCTCACATGTGCCCCCCGTGTCCTCACATGTGCCCCCCGTGTCCTCACATGTGCCCCCCGTGTCCTCACATGTGCCCCCCGTGTCCTCACATGTGCCCCACATGTGCCATGTGCCCCCTGTGTCCTCACATGTGCCCCACATGTGCCCCCCGTGTCCTCACTCACATGTGCCCCCCGTGTCCTCACTCACATGTGCCCCCCGTGTCCTCACTCACATGTGCCCCCCGTGTCCTCACTCACATGTGCCCCCCGTGTCCTCACTCACATGTGCCCCCCGTGTCCTCACTCACATGTGCCCCCCGTGTCCTCACTCACATGTGCCCCCCGTGTCCTCACTCACATGTGCCCCCCGTGTCCTCACTCGTGCCCCCCGTGTCCTCACATGTGCCCCCCGTGTCCTCACATGTGCCCCCCGTGTCCTCACATGTGCTCCCTGTGTCCTCACATGTGCCCCTCTGTGTCCTCATATGTTCCCCCCACATGCCCCGTGCCTTCAGTTGTCCCCTGTGTCCTCTTATGTTCCAGCCGTTGTCCCCGGGCAATTACCTCTAAGAGGTCGCGTTACCATGTGTAATCTTGTGCCCGCTCGTAGCCCGCTGACTCGTCCCCCTCCGGCTCCTATCCCTGTGGATCTGGTCGGCGCTGTGCAGGCTGGGGCTTACCGCTAAGTGACGGTACAGTGCGGCGATGTGAAGCGGAAAGCCGCCGGGTGGTCCATGCGTGCAGCTGATCCTCTCTCGCCCTTCACTTCCGCATACGTCACCAACGCGGAAGTGAAGGGTGAGAGAGGATCAGCTGCACGCATGGACCACCCGGCGGCTTTCCGCTTCACATCGCCGCACTGTACCGTCACTTAGCGGTAAGCCCCAGCCTGCACAGCGCCGACCAGATCCACGGGGACAGGAGCCAGAGGGGGACGAGTCAGCGGGCTACGAGCGGGCACAAGATTACACATGGTAACGCGACCTCTTAGAGGTAATTGCCCGGGGACAACGGCTGGAGCATAAGAGGACAAGGGGGACAACTGAAGGCACGGGGCATGTGGGGGGAACATGAAAAGTAGTGCAACTACTGCGGGGACATAGGCAGGGACATTACACATAAGGTGTTTGCCGCGGGGACACATAGGAGCGCCAGGAAATTAAGTTACAGTGCAGGGATTTCTACTTGGCATCTAGCATCCGGACCATAAGACGCAGGCACTTTTTCCCCCCATGTTTGGGGGAGAAAAAGTGCGTCTTATGGTCCGAAAAATACGGTAATTGGCTTTACCCTAAATTGGCCCTAGACTAGGATACATACACTGTGATACATACGACATGCGACTATGGTGGGGATTAGATTGTGAGTCACTGAGTGACAGTCATGTGATAAGACAATATACTCTGTACAGCGCTGTGGAAGATGTTGGCACTGTATAAATACTAAATAATTAACAACCAGGAAGACATGGTTTAAAAAGTGAGCTGAAACTCAAACTTCATCTATGATATAAAGCATTTAACATAACATACAACTAACCAAGGGAAAACATTTTTTTTTACATGGTTTTCAAGTTACTGAAAGAGTTAATACAGAGACCTATACCTCACTCAAAAGCTGATTGTTAAGATTGTGGTTGCCAACTAAAATTATCAGATAGATTTGAGCTATAACCAAGCTGTGTTAAAGTATGTTGTAAAACCCCAAAATAAAAATATATATTAAATATGTACACCAGGACAATACAATATATTCTTCCCACATTTTCTCCAGGCATCCAGGTTATTCCCACATCCCAAAACATACAGAAAGCTATCTATGTGAAAGGTAAGCGAAGCCCTACTAGGACCAGTCGCCTTGTAATACCCACCTCACTTTTCTTTTCATCTCTATTATGCACCTGCACCAGCATACTGCAAAAGCAACCAAAGAGTTTTTGAAGGGAAAGAAGTGGAATGTTATGCAATGGCCAAGTCAATCACCTGACCTGAA
This sequence comes from Hyperolius riggenbachi, assembly GCF_040937935.1. Taxonomy (NCBI): domain Eukaryota; kingdom Metazoa; phylum Chordata; class Amphibia; order Anura; family Hyperoliidae; genus Hyperolius; species Hyperolius riggenbachi. The sequence goes on along the minus strand of NC_090647.1, from coordinate 360,104,158 downwards.
TCCGATTGAACATGCATTTCACTGGCTGAGGACAAAACTGAAGGGTAAATGCCCCAAGAACGAGCAGGAACTGAAGACAGTTGCAGTAGTGGCCTGGCAGAGCATCACCAGGGATGAAACCCAGCGTCTGGTGATGTTTATGCATTCCAGACTTCAGGGTGGAATTGACTGCAAAGGATTTGCAACAAAGTATTAAAAAGTGAAAGTTTGATTTATGATTATTATTCTGTCTCATTACTTTTGCTCCCTTAACAAGTTGGAAGCAAGTATGCAAACGGTTGTAATTCCTACACCGTTCACCTGATTTGGATGTATAGTCAAATTAAAGCTGACAGTCTGCAGTTAAAACAGATCAAGGTCGTATCATTTCAAATCCATTGTGGTTGTGTATAGAGCCAAAAATGTTAATTGTGTTGATGTCCCAATATTTATATGGACGTGACTAAGATTTCCTTCAATTACACCATAACGCATCTTGAAACAGATCTAAACTCCTACTACACGTTTTACTTTTTCCACTCACAGCCATATTTTGTGAATTGGGTACGAATAGCTTTTAACCACTTGAGGGCCGTAGGCTTACACTCCCCTAGTGACCAGGCTATTTTTTACAATTAAGGCCACTGCAGCTTTGAGGCCTCGCTGCAGGGCGTACAACTCAGCACACAAGTGATTCATCCCCCCTTTCTGACCACCAACAGAGCTTTCGGTTGGTGAGCTTTGATCCCTGCCGGCATGTTTATTTTTTTTTGTATATTTTTTTTAATATTTTATTTTTTTTGTATATATAATACCCGTCCCTCCCTCACTCTCTCCCCCTGCCAGCCAATCACCATGATTGGCTGTCATAAGCATCAGCCTATGCCTCCTGTGCATCCCCAGGGGACAGCAGAGTGACACGGCTGTTCCCCATACGGCGCTGCCTTAGATCGCAGCACTGTACATTGTAAATAGACGGTTTGGCGATCGGCGCCTGGAGACTGAAGACAGAGTGGCGCTCCGTCATTCAAGCGGAGATACACACGTGATCTCCTGCAGAACCCTGCCCCAGGACTTCACGCAAACGTTGAACAGTCCTGGGGCTGCCACCACCGATTCGCGTGAAGAAGTTAACGTGGTCTATAATCCCCTTAATTAAATTATTAAAAATAAAACCTACAGTGCAAAAATAGTCATATTCACAATAAAAGTCAATTTAAAAAGTGAAGCACAAACAGCATATGTGACCTGGCTTGATTTTCATCTGCTTGAGATCTGCATCCAAGCTTCAGGAAGCTACTGTGTTCAGCTGCATTGTGTGAGGTTTTTTTTCCTCCCTGGGGTCTGTTAGGCCTGCAAGTCTTGCGAGATTTCTGATAACACACTGTACTTCATCAGAAGAGGCAAGACTTGCAGGAGGATTGCATGCTCCTTCACTGCCGACCGAAGATTGCCGCTGCCAGAGAATCCTCATTGCCGCCCGGAGGTTCACTGCAAGTGCCCGAGTATTGCTGCTACCCAGATCCCCACCAATGCCTGCCGCCGCCTGATCCCCGCCGCTGTCAGAGCATTGCTTCTGGGTCCTCTCAATGACGTATGCCTGTTACCAAGGCAACTTGTACACATTGGGAGGGGTTGCTGGCTCAGTAAGCAAAGCCAGTAATCTGCTAAAAAGAGGGTGGAAAAGGCAAGGAGGAAAGGATGTCATATTCAGCTTCAAGAGAGCAGTTTAAATGGGTATCTCTATGAAGTGTTTTTTTATTCTTTATGATCAAATTTATTGACTCACCATATGCAATTTATCCTACACAGGATAAAAACGATTCTAGTTATTTACTATCAACTGATATTTTTTGTGTCTCTATATGGTGTTATAAACCAAAGGTGTTGTCTACTTTTGAATCAGGCTCACAATACTTTCAGGTGTTTAAGTTGTGTTTAGGCACACTTTAGATTAAATGTGTAAAAAAAAAAAAAAAAAAAAAAAAAAAAAAAAAAGGGAAAGAAATCACTGCTCTATGTATACTCACCAATCGTTTACTGTATAATAATGCTGTGCTGCTACCACTTTGTATTGCCCAGTTCGTAAAGGTCAGAACATGTTTCACTTGACGGGAAAGACTAGTTATGTCATTCTGTTGCTGTACAAGTTTTACTTGTCTTTCCTTTGTTACGTTCTGAAAGATAAATGACAAAAATCATGCAAAATGAAGACAGTCATTAAAAACTGCTATCAAATTCAGTGTACAAAAGTAACGTGAACCACCTGCCATTTTATGGTTTATGCTCCAAGCTCCATTAACGACCGCCTAACGCCAATAGGCGTCGGCAAATCGAAGTGGTGTTAGCTTTGGAGAGCTGGAACAAGGGTCCACATAGAAAAGATTACAGCTTTGATCCAAATAATTTGGCACTTCAACACTAATAACATATCAAACATCACATTAACCACTTAGCAACCTTTGCCACGCTTATCTACGCCCCTTTAAAATTCACCTGGGTGACAGGGGCGTAGATAGGCATCTCCTGCTTGTTTTCCCGCTGTGAGCGTTCGCGTGCACACGGATGCGAGGTCGCGTGCACGCGGATGTGCGGCCGCGTTTGGCACCCGCTGATCAGCCAATCAAAGTGCTTACAAGTTTGAATGAGCACTGCCAAAGCCAATGGCAGTGCTCATTCATTCAGAATGTGTGTAAACATTGAATCAGTCACTATGCTGTTACAGTTACTGAGATCACTCGTGAGAGGATCTCAGATAACTAATACAGCATTAGTAAGTGATCAGCATCAGTGAGGGTTTTTTTTTAAAATAAATTATACCCCCATTAAGCCCATTAATCCTTGCCTCCCTGAAATGTTAAAATTGCTGTGGTTTTTAGGTGAAAAACCCTGTGGTAGAGAAGTGGTTACCCTCTTCTGGACAGCGCCGACTGAAATCTACGCCCTGTTTTGCACCTGTTATCTCTGCCAGGGCATAGATTTCAATCCGCCCCACTGCACACTCTCGGCGATGCATCCACCTAGCTCTGCCATCGGTATAACAGAACTCCCTGAGCCGGTGAGAAGCAGATTTTCATTGGCTCATGACCCCGTGATCACTGTGAGACAATCCATCACATTAACGACAGGGTTAGGAGCCAATGAAATCGGCTCCTGGCCAACTCAAGGAGCTCTGCTGTCACAGGGACAGCAATGCGAGGGGGCTACAGCGATGGGACATCGGTGTGAGTGGCAGTAGCGGCGGGTCAGTGCAGCGTGACGTCGGTAAGCTTTTGCAGTCTCTGGTCCTTAATGGGCCAGAGACTGCTGGTACGGACAGGGTTAAGCAACATATAGGCAAACACATCAAACAACACATTCATACATAAGCTAATCTCAGCACTTTACCCAATTAAGGAAAATACAGCTTTTCTTCGAGGATGTATGGAATTTTTCTAATTTTCAAGAGAGTATGGGTTTTTGGTATTTTTCCTTTTTTGTGAAGGGGTACCAAAGAAAAAAAAAAAAAAAAAAAAGAAAAAAAAAAAAAAAAAAAAAGGTTCACAACCATATGTATGCCTTTATAACCCATTGATAAAGTGTTTATAGTAGGCAGCAGTGATGGTCAAGGAAATACTGATAATTAAGCTTGCATATATACACTCACCTAAATGATTATTAGGTACACCTGTTCAATTTCTCATTAATGCATTCAATGGGATCAACCAATCACATGGCAGTTGCTCCAATGCATTTAGGGCTGTGGTCAAGACATTCTCCTGAACTCTAAAATGAATGTCAGAACGGGAAAGAGGCGATTTAAGTAATTTTGAGCGTGGCATGGTTGTTGGTGCCAGATGGGCCGGTCTGAGTATTTCACAATCTACTAGGCTTTTCATGCACAACCATTTCTAGGGTTTACAAAGAATGGTGTGAAAAGGGAAAAACCTCCAGTATGTGGCAGTCCTGTGGACAAAAATGCCTTGTTGATGCTAGAGGTCAGAGGAGAATGAATCGACTGATTCAAGCTGATAGAAGAGCAAAGTTGAATGAAATAATCGCTCCTTAAAACCAAAGTATGCAGCAAAGCATTTGTGAAGCCACAACACGCACAACCTTGAGGCAGATGGGCTACAACAGCAAAGGACCCCACCGGGTACCACGCATCTCCACTACAAATAGGAAAGAGGCTACAATTTGCAAAAGCTCACCAAAATCGGATGGCTTAAGACTGGAAAAATGTTGCCTGGTCTGATGAGTCTCGATAGTCAGAATTTGGCAAAAACAGAATGAGAACATTGATCCATCAGGCCTTGTTACCACTGTGCAGTCTGGTGGTGGTGTAATGGTGTGGGGGATGTTTTCTTGGCACACTTTAGGCCCCTTAGCGCCAATTGGGCATCGTTTAACCAATCAGTGCCAGGCAGCGCTGAGGGGTGAATCGGGTTTCCCTGTGACATCATGACGTCGATGACGTAGATGACGTGACGAGGGAAGCCCTCAAGTAAATCCCGTTCAGGGATTTCCGGACGGGCCATTGTGACGGCGGCGATCGGAGGGCAGGGAAAGACGCCGCAGGGAGGGGGGAATCATGTAGCTAGCGCTAGGCTAGGTACATGAAAAACAAATGTGCAAAAAACGTTCCCGTGGCCGCAGGGCTGGGGGAATCAGAACTCCAGGCAGGTTAAATGCCACGGGCTACCTGAGCATTGTTTCTGACCATGTCCATCCCTTCATGACCACAATGTACCCATCCTCTGATGGCTACTTTCAGCAGGATAATGCACCATGTCACAAAGCTCGAATCATTTCAAATTGGTTTCTTGAACAGGACAATGAGTTCACTGTACTAAAATGGCCACCACAGTCAACAGATCTCAACCCAATAGAGCATCTTCGGGATGTGATGGAACAGGAACTTCGTGCCCTGGATGTGCATCCCACAAATCTCCAACTGCAAGATGCTATCGTATCAATATGGGCCAACATTTCAAAATATCTAAATAAAAATCGTTGAATCAATGCAACATAGAATTTAGGCAGCTCTGAAGGCGAAAGGGGGGTCAAACACCGTATTAGTATGGTGTTCCTAATAATCCTTTAGGTGAGTGTATACACGCAATGCTAACTGATTGCATCTTGGAGCGGTGTCAATCAAAATCAGCAGGAAGTGCTATTAAATGGTCCAATTCCACAATGCTTAGTATCTGCTCAACCATGTCTAGTAGGCTACCACTTTTCTACCGTGTAGGTGTGTAGGTGTAGGTGTGTGTGTAGGTGTAGGTGTGTGTGTAGGTGTAGGTGTGTGTAGGTGTGTGTGTGTGTAGGTGTAGGTGTATGTGTAGGTGTGTGTGTAGGTGTGTGTGTGTGTAGGTGTAGGTGTATGTGTAGGTGTGTGTGTAGGTGTGTGTGTGTGTAGGTGTAGGTGTATGTGTAGGTGTGTGTGTAGGTGTGTGTGTGTAGGTGTGTGTGTGTAGGTGTAGGTGTGTGTGTAGGTGTGTGTGTGTAGGTGTAGGTGTGTGTGTAGGTGTGTGTGTGTAGGTGTGTGTGTGTAGGTGTAGGTGTGTGTGTAGGTGTAGGTGTGTGTGTGTAGGTGTAGGTGTGTGTAGGTGTGTGTAGGTGTAGGTATAGGTGTGTGTGTAGGTGTGTGTGTAGGTGTGGGTGTGTAGGTGTGTGTGTGTGTAGGTGTGTGTAGGTGTGTGTAGGTGTGTGTGTGTGTAGGTGTAGGTGTGTGTGTGTGTGTAGGTGTGTGTGTGTGTGTAGGTGTGTGTGTGTGTAGGTGTGTGTAGGTGTGTGTGTGTGTGTAGGTGTGTGTAGGTGTGTGTGTGTGTAGGTGTGTGTAGGGGTGTGTGTAGGGGTGTGTGTAGGTGTGTGTGTAGGTGTGTGTGTAGGTGTGTGTGTAGGTGTGTAGGTGTAGGTGTGTAGGTGTAGGTGTGTGTGTGTGTGTAGGTGTAGGTGTGTGTGTGTAGGTGTGTGTGTAGGTGTAGGTGTGTGTGTGTGTAGGTGTGTGTGTGTAGGTGTAGGTGTGTGTGTGTAGGTGTAGGTGTGCGTGTGTAGGTGTAGGTGTGCGTGTGTAGGTATAGGTGTGTGTGTTTGTAGGTGTGTGTGTAGGTGTGTGTGTGTAGGTGTGTGTGTAGGTGTAGGTGTGTGTGTAGGTGTAGGTGTGTGTGTAGGTGTGTGTGTGTAGGTGTAGGTGTGTGTGTAGGTGTAGGTGTAGGTGTGTGTGTGTAGGTGTAGGTGTGTGTGTGTAGGTGTAGGTGTGTGTGTGTAGGTGTGTGTGTGTAGGTGTGTGTGTGTAGGTGTGTGTGTGTAGGTGTGTGTGTGTAGGTGTGTGTGTGTAGGTGTGTGTGTGTAGGTGTGTGTGTGTAGGTGTGTGTGTGTGTAGGTGTAGGTGTGTAGGTGTGTAGGTGTGCGTGTGTAGGTGTAGGTGTGTAGGTGTGCGTGTGTAGGTGTGCGTGTGTAGGTGTAGGTGTGTGTGTGTGTAGGTGTAGGTGTGTGTGTGTGTAGGTGTGTGTGTAGGTGTGTGTGTGTGTAGGTGTGTGTGTAGGTGTGTGTGTGTAGGTGTAGGTGTGTGTGTAGGTGTAGGTGTGTGTGTAGGTGTAGGTGTGTGTGTGTAGGTGTAGGTGTGTGTGTGTAGGTGTAGGTGTGTGTGTAGGTGTAGGTGTGTGTGTGTAGGTGTAGGTGTAGGTGTGTAGGTGTAGGTGTGTGTGTGTGTGTGTAGGTGTGTGTGTAGGTGTGTGTGTGTGTGTGTAGGTGTGTGTGTAGGTGTGTGTGTAGGTGTGTGTGTGTGTGTGTGTGTGTGTGTGTGTAGGTGTGTGTATGTGTGTAGGTGTGTGTAGGTGTGTATAGGTGTGTGTAGGTGTGTATAGGTGTGTGTAGGTAGGTGTGTGTGTGTAGGTGTGTGTGTAGGTGTGTGTGGTGTGTAGGTGTGTGTGTAGGTGTGTGTAGGTGTGTGTGTGTGTAGGTGTGTGTGTAGGTGTGTGTAGGTGTGTGTGTGTAGGTGTGTGTGTAGGGGTGTGTGTAGGGGTGTGTGTAGGGGTGTGTGTAGGGGTGTGTGTAGGTGTGTGTGTAGGGGTGTGTGTAGGGGTGTGTGTAGGGGTGTGTGTAGGGGTGTGTGTAGGTGTGTGTGTAGGTGTGTGTGTAGGTGTGTGTGTAGGTGTGTGTGTAGGTGTGTGTGTAGGTGTGTGTGTGTAGGGGTGTGTGTAGGGGTGTGTGTAGGTGTGTGTAGGTGTGTGTGTAGGTGTGTGTGTAGGTGTGTGTGTAGGTGTGTGTGTAGGTGTGTGTGTAGGTGTGTGTGTGTAGGTGTGTGTGTAGGTGTAGGTGTGTAGGTGTGTAGGTGTAGGGGTGTGTGTGTGTGTAGGTGTGTGTGTGTGTAGGTGTGTGTAGGTGTGTGTGTGTAGGTGTGTGTGTGTAGGTATAGGTGTAGGTGTGTGTGTGTAGGTGTGTGTAGGTGTAGGTGTAGGTGTGTGTGTAGGTGTAGGTGTGTGTGTAGGTGTAGGTGTGTGTAGGTGTAGGTGTAGGTGTGTAGGTGTGTGTGTGTGTAGGTGTGTGTGTGTAGGTGTGTAGGTGTGTAGGTGTGTGTGTAGGTGTGTAGGTGTGTGTGTGTGTAGGTGTGTAGGTGTGTGTGTGTGTGTGTAGGTGTGTAGGTGTGTAGGTGTGTGTGTGTAGGTGTGTGTGTGTGTGTGTGTGTGTAGGTGTGTGTAGGTGTGTGTGTGTGTGTGTGTGTAGGTGTGTGTAGGTGTGTGTAGGTGTGTGTGTGTGTGTGTATGTGTGTAGGTGTGTGTAGGTGTGTGTAGGTAGGTGTGTGTGTGTAGGTGTATGTGTAGGTGTGTGTGTATGTGTGTAGGTGTAGGTGTGTGTGTGTAGGTGGGGCTTGCACTCTTTTGCAGGTAGGCACTAGTCTGTTTTTAAGTAGCGCTGCTCATTTCCTTGCTATGTACTAATGTAATTCGTTTTTTGTCAGCTGCTCCCACTTAACAGCCATGCTTTTGGTGTATATGCAGAGCTTCTGTTTGGGTTCAAGGTGCGTTTGTAGTTCCTGGGGGGGGCTCAGCGAATCTCTGATGGAGGCCATTCGGAGGCGGCCTGGTGTTGCGCTGATCCACCTTTAGCGCAATTTTCGATTTTATTTGATTAGCCGCACCCAGGCTATGCATATACATAGGTTAGGATTTAGTTAGTGTTAGGCTCCTCCCATGGAGGATTGACTTCTTCGCAGTGGGAGGGACGAGTACTTAATAGGTTGCATGCAAGCTGTTAATGGAAACCAACATCCTCCTCTAGTGGTAGACAGGTCATGTGCATGCTCGGTGTGTATTCGACCCCACAAGTGGGGCTTGCACTCTTTTGCAGGTAGGCACTAGTCTGTTTTTAAGTAGCGCTGCTCATTTCCTTGCTATGTACTAATGTAATTCATTTTTGGTCAGCTGCTCCCACTTAACAGCCATGCTTTTGGTGTATATGCAGAGCTTCTGTTTGGGTTCAAGGTGCGTTTGTAGTTCCTGGGGGGGCTCAGCGCATCTCTGATGGAGGCCATGCGGAGGCGGCCTGGTGTTGCGCTGATCCACCTTTTGCGCAATTTTCAGGTGTAGGTGTGTGCAGGTGTGTGTAGGTGTGTGTGTGTGTAGGTGTGTGTGTGTGTAGGTGTGTGTGTGTGTAGGTGTGTGTGTGTGTAGGTGTGTGTGTGTGTAGGTGTGTGTGTGTAGGGGTGTGTGTGTGTAGGGGTGTGTGTGTGTAGGTGTGTGTGTGTAGGTGTGTGTGTGTGTAGGTGTGTGTGTGTGTAGGTGTGTGTGTGTGTAGGTGTGTGTGTGTAGGTGTGTGTGTGTGTAGGTGTGTGTGTGTAGGTGTGTGTGTGTAGGTGTGTGTGTGTAGGTGTAGGTGTGTGTAGGTGTAGGTGTGTGTAGGTGTGTGTAGGTGTAGGTGTGTGTAGGTGTAGGTGTGTGTAGGTGTAGGTGTGTGTAGGTGTAGGTGTGTGTAGGTGTAGGTGTGTGTAGGTGTAGGTGTGTGTAGGTGTAGGTGTGTGTGTGTGTGTGTGTGTGTGTGTGTGTGTGTGTGTGTGTGTGTGTGTGTGTGTGTGTGTGTGTGTGTGTGTGTGTGTGTGTGGACAGTAGATCTTATAAAACATTGACCTGAATGAAAAATCTATTAACTCGTTAGTATCTGCAAACAAAATATTTAGTTTGAAGATGCGCAGTAAATTTAACTTCAGCAGGAAGAACTAGTCTCTTCCATCAACTCTCTTCCACCACTGGGTGTTGCTGCACCGTCGGCACCATCTTCTGTAATAACGTGATAGGAAGTCAGAAGAGAATGCCAAGAGTGCAGCACTGCGGGTGGGTGAAGAGAGAAAACCGGTCCAGCATTCAGAACAGGTATATATAAAAGCTACCTGCGCCCCTCTGCACACTTTCCCAGCATCAATACGGCCTGCAGCCACAAAATGTTACTTTATGTGGCTGCTAAAAGGTAAAAAAAAATAAATCAAACAAACGAGAAAAAAAAAAAGCCGTCCCACTCGACCAATGCTGGCTGCAGATTGTGTAGATACATTGTGGGGGACAAGCAGCAGCTATGTTAGCTTTTTTTTTTTACTGCACAAAGCTAGAAGTGTGAAAGGTACAGGTAATATTAGCTCCAATCTCTGCTGATATGAAGTAATGAAATGTGTCAGGGAGACAATAAAAAGCAAAATCAGATAGATAGTGATCATTTACCATATGTAATAATGCATGCTTAGTTTAAGACAAATATAAATTACAGCAAGGCAAAAACCACAACTGTTCAACAGCAGCATGGCTAACAATACACAAATACTTTATCTGACCCCCAAAAAAAGCCAACAAGTAAATGAATTTATCCTACCTCCAGCTGCAGTAGGAGAGATTTGCCCTTTTTATTAATTTCATTTATTAAGGTGAAGATAGCCACTTTAATTTCCTGCTCCACTCGTTTATTGGTTTCATTCACTTCTTTTATCCTGACAAATACAAAGAAGAAAAAGCAAAAGAGAAAATATTACACAGTAGTACCGTCTTGCAAAGCAAACACTACAGCACATGAAATTGCCTGTAAATGTATGTAGCAAGACATAGAATCTCTCATTCTGATAAGGTGCTCAGGTTAAAGGAAAACATTAAGCATTGCAGATATTGCTACACTGGCATAGATTGTATTCTATATCTTTACAATACAATCAGAGTAGGTTCACACTTGTTTTAAAAACGTATCCGTGACTCCGTTTTTTGGCCCTGATCGAAAATGGAGCCACGAATACCAATGTTAATAGCAGCCTTCTTTACTCAAAAAAACCCCCTAAAAAACGGATCAGTCAGGGGGATCCATCTTGAAAAACTGAACGGACGGTCTGGATTTGCATACATTTTCCCGAACCGCACATGGATCTGGATACACGGAGAGGTAGTGGAGTACAATAGGAAAACTGATCCCCCCCCCCCCCTCGGATCCATTTTATGTGTCCCAGCCTGTAGGGGGGGGGGGGGGGGGGGGAGTGGGGGAGGAGGGGGCTGCCTTGATGGAGGTGGTAGCCGCCAGGACAGGTGGTTAGGCGGTCGGCAGGGAGGTCTGCCCCTCACCTGGGTCCCCGTCCCCCTCCAGCTACTTGCACAAAAGTTCTTAATATGTATGTAGCCGCTCGCTCCTTCGAAGTATAGAGGGCGACATTGCAGGAAGTCTAGCGGCGAGTGGAGGAAGTAAAGAAGGTAAGCTCCGCTCGCTGCCTACATACATTTTAAGAACTTTTGCGCAAGTAGCTGCGGGGGAGAACGAAGATGGGGACCCAGGTGAGGGAGGGGCCCTCCCCACCGGCCTCCCCATCCTGGCTGCCACCACCTCCCACAGGCTTGGCATATGTTTCCACGGACTGGAAAAATATGCTTCAATTTTAATACTGGGAAAACGGAGGGGAATTTTTTTTTTTTTTACAAAAAACGGATCAGTTTAAAACTGATCCGATCTGCAACTGACCAGTGTGGACCTAACCTTACCATAAACACAATATGATATTGCTAACACAATGCTATTTTTTGGACTTGGAAATAGAATTCAGCTTAGAATTAGGCTAGCTACATGCAATTTATATGCAAGCCGTGAAAAAAAAAAAAAACTACTATCTCATAGATCACTTCTACTTATATTTGTGAAACGATAGACTGCTAAAGCACCCATTCAAAATATATTTAATCTTTGACACCCTAAATTTCCTGGCTGCATATTGACATTGACCAACACACCCTTCTCCAAAGCAAATAATTAAAATTAGTAAACACAAGTTGTACCTTCTCTGCATGAGGTATAGCGATATTCATTCACCGCCTTGCTTTGACAAAAATAAAATTTTCTCAATTTGAAAATCCATGACAAACTACATAGATTGTTCCATTTAAAGAATTCTGCTTGCCTGGTTGTGCCTTTTCTACTAAGTCACTGACCAGATCAAGAATGAAGCAACAACTTGCTCAAGCTAAAAAGACCACACTTACCTTCGGTAAGGTCTTTTCCAGTAGTCCAGGGGACAGCACCCCTCCTCTGAGACTTGTCTCCCCTCCCAATTCTGGACAGGAAGCTATTAACAAACAAATTTGCATAATGGACAGCAGTACATGTATAAATACAAGCCACTTACAATGATCCTCAGTAATAACAAAGATGACCCGGACTCACCATACGATGCTTGCAAAATTTCTTCTTAATAGTTTCCCACATAGGGTGGGAAGTAGGGGTGCTGTCCCCTGGACTACTGGAAAAGACCTTACCGAAGGTAAGTGTGGTCTTTCCCAGAGCGTCCCTGGGACAGCACCCCTCCTCTGAGACGATAAACAAGATTCTCATTAGGGTGGGACTACTGCCTGTAGAACTTTTCTACCAAAGGCTAGATCACCACTTGATAATAAATTTAGTCTGTAATGTTTTACAAATGTGTTCTGGCTGGACCAGGTAGCCGCTCTACAAATCTGCTCGATGGAAGCTCCAGCCCTCTCTGCCCATGAGGTTGCGACACTTCTTGTAGAATGAGCTTTGACAGATGTTGGAAGGACCTTACCCTGTGATTGATATGCCATTAGAATAGCCTGTCTTATCCATCTAGCAATAGTTGGCTTTGATGCACGGAGCCCCCTATTCTTTCCAGCAAACAGGATGAACAAAGCATCTGTCTTCCTCCATGATTTAGACCTCTCCAAGTATTGAAGTAGACACCTTCTGACATCCAGACAATGAAGCTGTTTCTCTTTTTCATTAGACTGTTTCTCACAAAATGAAGGAAGAAATATCTCCTGAGTTCTGTGAAAAGTTGAGACTACTTTTGGAAGGAAGGCAATATCTGGCCTCAAAGTAACCTTGTCTTCTGAAATAATACAGTAGGGAGGTTTAATTGACAAAGCCTGTAACTCTCCTACCCTTCTTGCCGAAGTAATTGCAAGAAGAAATGCCATCTTCAAGGATAACAATTTTTCCGAAACTTGGTCAATTGGTTCAAAGGGAGGACCACACATAGCCTGTAAGACTATGTTTAAATCCCAAGACGGGGTTCTCGGAACCAACACTGGACGTAACCTCTTAATTGCCTGAAAAAAACGAAGAATGAACTCCTCCTGGGCTAACCTTCTTTGTAGGAAAACACTGATTGCCGCTGTCTGAACTTTTAATGTACTAATACTCAGTCCTTTTTCAAACCCTGCCTGCAGGAATTCTAAAACTGATGTTGATGAATGAACATTCATAGATCTCTCCAAACACCAGCTATTATAGACTCGCCAGGCCTTCTGATAAATTACTCTTGTCACTTTCTTTCGACTTTGAATCAAGGTTTCCGAAAGACCATCTGAAAACCCCTTAGACTTCAAAATGTTCCACTCAGGTTCCATGCAGAGAGACGCATCTGCTGAATATTTGGATGAAAAACTGGCCCCTGCTGCAATAGATCCGGACGTTGAGGTAAAAGCAACGGAGGACTGATCGATAACCTCTGTAATAGACTGAACCACGGTCTTTTCGGCCAAAATGGAACTATCAGAATTAATCGAGCCTTGTCTCGACAAATCTTGCTGAGAACCTTCGGGATCTGGGATAGAGGGGGAAAAGCATACATTAGTCTGATGCTCCAATCTATCGAAAAGGCATCTATCGCCCATGGCCTGTCCTGGGGCCATAGGGAACAAAAGAGTTGACACCTTGCGTTGCTCCTCCTTGCAAATAGATCCACTTCTGGATGTGTCCATGTCATGCAGATCTCCTGGAAAACCTCCGAATTCAGGGTCCACTCGTCCTGCTTTAGAGCCGATCTGCTTAGGTAATCCGCAAGATAATTGTTTACACCCCTCAGATGCACTGCTCTGATGGATTTTAGATTTTTCTCCGCCCACAATAGGATTTTTGAGGTCTGAGACCATAAAAGATGACTTTTCGTTCCTCCTTGCCTGTTGATGTATGCCACTACACTGGCGTTGTCTGAACGTACTAGAACATGACAGTGGCTGATGTAATTGCAAAAGTGAAGTAGGCCCATCCATACTGCCTGTAACTCTCTGCTGTTTGACGATCTTCCTTTCATCAAAGTTGACCACTGACCCTGTGCTGGTAGTGAGTCTATATGAGCCCCCCATCCCCAGGAGCTGGCGTCTGTTGTCATGATCTTTTCGACTGGAGAAAACCACGGTCGACCTTCTGACAGACGAACTGGATTCTGCCACCAGCTGAGAGCTGCCTTTACTCTGAAAGGAATTAGCAATCTTCTTTCTAAGGACGTCACCTTTCTGTTCCAATTCTTTAGGATCCAATTTTGCAGTATTCTTGAATGGAGTTGTCCCCACTGGACTGCAGGGAAGGAGGAGGTTAGAAGACCTAGAACTGACATAGCCCTTCTTAGCGTAATGGCACCTGTGGTCTGAAAAGAAAGAACAGTATTAAGAATAGCAGTTATCTTTCTCTGAGGCAAAAACACTTTCTCATCACAAGTAGAAATAACAAAACCTAAATATTCCATAGTCTGTTTAGGTTGAATAGATGATTTAGACCAGTTAATAAGCCATCCTAGAGATTGGAGCAACTCCAGAGCTGAATTAATCTGGATTTTCAAGGAATTTACTGAGTCACCCCAAAACAAAAGATCATCCAGGTAGGCCAAAACATTAATAGATCTTTTCCTCAAAACAGCTAAGACCTCGGACATGACCTTCGTGAACAACCAAGGAGCCGAGGCTAATCCAAAAGGTAAAGCGTTAAACTGGAAGTGCCTTACCTCTTCCTGAATGCTGATGGCAAACCTTAGGAACTGCTGAGACCGTAGCTCTATCGGGATGTGTAGATAGGCGTCCTTGAGATCCAATGATGCCAGGAAGCAATCCTTCTGTAACAGACTTATAACAGAGGTGATATTGTCCATCCTGAATCTTCGATATTTTACGGCCTTGTTCAACCCTTTCAGATTGAGGATGAAGCGGAACTCCCCCTGAGGCTTTTTTACAAGAAAGACTGGTGAATAATATCCCTGACCCCTCTGGCATGATGGGACTTCTCTGATAACTCTTTTTTGTAGTAACATAGTCACTTCGTTTTGTAATGCCCTTGCTTGAATCTCTGTCTTTGGTCTTTGATTTACCCAGAACCTTCGAGGGGGGGGATACTGAAATTCTATGGCATACCCTTCTAACACAATTTTCTGTAACCAGAGATTTTGAGGAAGAAGGAGCCACTGCTCGTAAAAATGGGCCAGTCTTCCCCCCACCGGGATCCTGACGTCATTGTTTATTTTGCTGGGAGGTATGGGCAAAATTTGATTTGGCTTTCTGAGGCCTACTTGGACCCCATCTCTTTCTCGATGAAGTCTTGGGGTCTTGTTCAGGTTTAGAGGAACGAAAGGAGCGTTTGGGTGGAAAGGTCCTCCTTTTAACAGGAAAATTCTTTTTAGCATCAGCAGTTCTTTCCAAAGTCTGCTCTAACTTAGAGCCAAAAAGAAATTCCCCCTCACAAGGTAGACTACATAATTTAGAGCGGGAAGAGTTATCTCCCTGCCACGTCTTTACCCATATACCACGTCTAGCAGAATTTACTAAGGCAGTGGTCCTGGCTGTCAACTTCACCGTATCATCTGCTGCATCAGTGAGATAATTGGTGGAATTGAATAGTTTTGGAAAGTCCTTCAATATCTCCTCCCTAGGAACACCAGAAGCAATCTTGTCCTGTGTTTCCATCAACCAGTATTTCAGGGACCTACCCACTGCTGTTGAAGCTACTGCAGGTTTAAAAGTTAGTGATGAGGACTCCCCTGCCCTTCTGAGGAGATTATCCGCTTTTTTGTCAATTGGATCCTTTAAGTTTCCAAAATTTTCGAACTGCAAATCTGTTTTCTTTGACACCCTGGAAAAAGATGGGTCAAGCTTGGGAGATGTACCCCAGAATTTCTGGTCCTCCGCACAAAACGGGTATCTACGATTTAATGACCGAGGCCAAAAGGCTCTCTTTTCAGGTTCATCCCACTCCTTCTTAATCATATTTTTTAGAGAAGAATGAACTGGGATAAAACTGGACTGGGGATCTGACAAACCTTCGTACATCTGATCCAAGGGTGTCAAAGTCCTCTGTTCAACTGTAATACCCATAGCCGTATGCATATCAGATAACAGATTCTTCATTAGGTCCGGAGAAAAAGCAAATTTCTGCCCTTTGTCTGGTCTATCAGATGTATCCTCAGCGGAAATCTCTTCAAAGGAAGATATTTCACCCTCCTCCCCAGAATTTTCTGACTCCTCTGAATCCTCTCCCCTCTTTCTCTTAGGAATAGATAGGGAAGGTATAGGGACAGTGACATCAGGAATAGCCGAAGTGCCCTCCATAGGGGAAGTGCCATCCAAAGGTGGGATGTCTTCCATAGGATCTGCTACCGCTGATGAGGATGATGCTATAGCAGAATCCTTAATTTCTTTTATGGCTGAAGACATCTCCGAGCGCATCCATCCCATTAAGTCTTTGAAAACTACTGGGGATTCATCCTTGACAATTTTATCTGTATAATACTGACATAATTTCTTAGATGAAGGAGCAGATGAGGATATGCGATTATTGCAGATAGCACATCGCCTTTCTTTGGAGGATGATGAGTGTTTACTCAGAGTGGACTGAGATTTATCCTTTTCCTTATCTTTGTCAGCTTTTGGAAGTTTAGGCTGAAATATATAGACAAGAAAAAAACTATCAGTCCCCTCAGTGTAACTTAAACAGCATATTCCGCAGAAAAGACACAAACAATGTCTCACCAGAGAGGGTTCAGAGCCAGTCCCTGCAGATTGCAGTGAGGAAAGGCCTGCGGCGTCCTCCATGATCCACCAAACAGCATTGAGTCATGGACAAACAACAGATCTTTTTTAAATCTTACCCTCCTCCTCCTTAATTGCCAGCAGCTGCCTCTGTGTCCAGCAGCCAATCGCCGTAATGATCACCGCTGCGGGCCTGCAATCAGGCCTGATCATGTGACCAGTCATGTGGGACGCCTGCACATGACGTCATCGCGCTTCCGCCGGAACTTCCGGTTAGCGCTCTGCCGTCCATAAAACTTCCGCACTCCAAGGAGAAGCCTCCACCACGCTGGGCGCATAGCACACTGAGTCCCCTGCTCAGCCCGTCATTGCCTGCCCCACACGCTGCACCTGCCACCTGACATGGGAGCACAGAGACCCCTCCATCCGCTCCTGTCCGGGACAGGAAAAACAACTGAGGATCATTGTAAGTGGCTTGTATTTATACATGTACTGCTGTCCATTATGCAAATTTGTTTGTTAATAGCTTCCTGTCCAGAATTGGGAGGGGAGACAAGTCTCAGAGGAGGGGTGCTGTCCCAGGGACGCTCTGGGAAAAGTAGCATGACAGCCAAGCTAAAACAAAGATAGAAGCCTCAATACTTTACAGGGTCACTTTGAGGGCTGGAACCCACAGGAGTGCTTTTGGCAGCGTTTTGGCAGCACTGCGATACGTTAGCAGTTTGCCAAAACGCTGGGCTAATGTTAATGGATGGGGCAACTTCCACAGGAGCGTTTGCGTTTCCCAGAAACGCAAACGCAGGACCTGCAGCATTTTGGGAGCGTTAGCGCTTCAATGTAAAGTATTGAAACGCTAGCAGAAACGCTCAGCAAAACCTAAACTGAGCACACTAACAAAATTAAAAATAATTCACAGGACCAATCAGGATAAAAACGCAAAACGCAAAACGCTACGCACCCGCTGGGCAAAAAAATACAATGTTGCAAAACACTACCAAAAACGCGCATGAATCCGCTTGCAAACCGCTCAGACAAAACGCTAGCGGTTGAGTTTTGCCTTTGCTGATTTCAGTGGGTTCCAGGCCTAAAGGAGCATGCAGGAGATACTTGTTATAGGACTGAAATGTCAAAATGCATTTAAATTAGTAAGGGGATCTATGGTATGCCTTTTTTTCCAATTTAGTGAGCAAATCAACAACCAAAGACTGTAGAACTGCAGTTATCATATACTCACTACAGACTACCGTATCCAGTAAAAAAAAACTGGAACAGGGCATATAATTTCTTCAGAGACCAGAATTGCATACCAACATCTATACTATGAAGGATAAAAGGTTTACATATAATATTTTCAGAAAGAAGGTACATTTGCCAACACCAACACAACAAATGTTATTCTAAATTGCAAGCTGAAACTATACAAGAAGCTCAAACTGTCAGAAAATCCATTTAGAGAATATACTGTACCTATTTTGAACCTGAGTAGCAGCAAAATGTACATAATTCTTCTTTTCCAGGAGTTTTACTAGGAGACTTTCAATGGCTCCCTTTTGGTTCTCAAACGCCTCTTCCAAAAACTGGTACCTGATGATTAAAAATAGGGACATTTTATAGCACAAATTTTATACACATATTAGTTAATTATTTATAAAGCACCAACATATTCTGTGGTCCTGTACAAAGAAAGAAGCAAACATGTGGTACACAACAATACAAAAAATGGAACAGGGGAGTAGGAGCAATTTTGGGCACCTGGAGTCTGAGTCGGAAAAAAATGCACCGACTCCGACTCCTAATGAATTTAAACTGTAATTAAAATAGACAATATGATAAAATGTTCTATTTCTCAGATAATAGTCATCATACATTATTTATATATACAGTAATAGCTGTGCTTAGTCCACAAAAAGGAAATAAACCAATCAAAAAAGTTACTTGTGCTGCAGTCCCCATATTTTTAAAGTCAGATATACATATCTGATTGTGACTGTACAGTATATATGATGTGTACACAGGAATCTTTTATATATACTAAATAACATCTATGCTGTAAGAATAAAGCCTGATGTGTAGCCGAGTCACTAATAGAGATGGTCAATGAGATGCTAATAATTCTGCATTGATGCTCGTTTATGCAAATGTATGCACTCCCTTTGCTCATGAAACCAAATCATTTGATATATGTTTTTAAAATTTGGTTTGGTGGCTATGAATTAAATGGTACCTGAGACAGATGAAAAGTAAAGTTTTATACATACACGGGGCTTCCTCCAGCCCCCTTCAGGCTAATCAGTCCCTCGCTGTCCTCCTCCACCTGGATCTTCTGCTATGAGTCCTGGTAATTCAGCCAATCAGCGCAGTCCGGCCATGTGCCGCTTCCACAGCCAGGGACATTATGCACCTGCGCAATAGTAGTACGCTCCCAGGGGCGGAGTGTGTGCATGAGCACTACGCCTGACAGGCTCAAGTACCTGGACCTATAGCAGAAGATCCAGGTGGTGGAGGACGACAGCGAAAGACTGATTAGCCTGAAGGGGGCTGGAGGAAGCCCCAGGTATGTATAAAACTTTAATTTCATATGTCTCAGGTTTACTTTGTTACACAGTAGTACTATTCTCTACATATGCACTCTCCACAGAGCTGCAGGGAATCCACTGAGAATGTTGTGCACATTGAACACAGGGGTGTTGTCTATCACTCATAAACCTGGTTCAGATTGTTCATGAAGAATGTGTAATAGAGGAAGAATCTCCTTATTCCCCTGCAGAGTACCTGCACATCACTCTTACATGTACCCACGGTTACATTGCCTAGGGCCTGATTGATGTTCTTTGTTCCTGTCTGTACCTTCTACAAGTACTCTTACCAAGGCCTAGTTTTAGTCTATGACTAAAAAGTATTAGAGGTAGAAGATCAGCCAAATAGCCAGGTAACTGGTATTGTTTAAAAGGGAATAAATATGGCAGTCTTTATATCCCTCTCACTTCAGTTATCTTTTAAAATTCCTAAGCGTTGGCAGTTAAGAGATGCATTTTATGTTACATACTTTTAATCAACAAGATTGTAATATGCAAATTAGAGGAGTCGGAGTCAAGGAGTCAGAGTCTGAGTCGGTGAAATCCTAAACTGAGGAGTCGGAGAATTTTTGTACCGACTCCACAGCCCTGCAATGGTATACACTAATATACAAAACTGGTAAAATACAGAATTGATACAAAATACAGAATTTGTAAAATACAGTGACAAAAGTAACATGATGAATAAAAATGTACAGTGGTGTGAAACTATTCGCCCCCTTCCTGATTGCTTATTCTTTTGCATGTTTGTCACACTTAAATGTTTCTGCTCATCAAAAACCGTTAACTATTAGTCAAAGATAACATAATTGAACACAAAATGCAGTTTTAAATGATGGTTTTTATTATTTAATGAGAAAAAAACCTCAAAACCTACATGGCCCTGTGTGAAAAAGAAATTGCCCCCTGAACCTAATAACTGGTTGGGCCACCCTTAGCAGCAATAACTGCAATCAAGCATTTGCGATAACTTGCAACAAGTCTTTTACAGCGCTCTGGAGGAATTTTGGCCCACTCATCTTTGCAGAATTGTTGTAATTCAGCTTTATTTGAGGGTTTTCTAGCATGAACCGCCTTTTTAAGGTCATGCCCAGGCCGCCGCATTAGTTGTTTTGTCATCGCTGCGTATCAGAAGCAGGAGCCGAAGGGAAGGAGCAATGATGCGCCCTCCTCCAGCGTATATGGTTGCCGTTGCGTAGCGATGACAACACAACTAATGCGGCGGCAGCCAGAGCCCGACACACGGAAGTCTCCTTCTGGTTCTGGGGAGATTAGCTGGGCAGAATAGGAGCGAGAGCGTTTGTCTCTCGCTCCTCATAGCAGGCTACGGTGACAGATGCCTGGCATGCTGAATAGTGTTGGGGAAACCTAGAATATGGTAATGAATAATAATGAATAGCATGGGGAAACGTGAAAATAGTATAATACACTACGGCACTGTAAAAAGGAATCCCCTCTGACATAATGAGCTGCCCCATTAGCCGACGCCGTCAGCTTGTCAGGGGATCCGTTTAAAAGGTAAATTAAAAGAAAAAGAAACATTGCACAGCAAAAAGATATGCTGTGTTTGCACTAGCTGTTAATGCAATTTTGATTTATACTACTGACAGAAATGTGTTAAGTTCAATAGTATTCCTTTAAGTTATTTTTTAACAAGGGGGGGGCAATCACTTTTTCGCACAGGGCCATGTAGATTTGGAGTTTTTTTTCCTCACTAAATAATAAAAACCATCATTTAAAACTGCATTTTGTGTTCAATTAGGTTATATTTGGCTAATAGTTAACGGTTTTTGATGAGCAGAAACATTTAAGTGTGACAAACATGCAAAAGAATAAGAAATCAGGAAGGGGGCAAATAGTTTTTCACACCACTGTATAAAAATTTTAAGACAAAAGGGTGATAGAGCCCTGCCTTTGCAAGCTTACAATCTACAAGAATAGGGGGAAACAAGAGGTGCGGTAGTATACAACAACTAGAGATAGTGTGTTTTAAGGATATCTAGTAGGAGTGCAACTTGGCCTTAGGTCGATGGGGGAATGGCCTAAGATAGAGACTATGACTGTCATAAAAATTTAAGAGGGAGCATTTAACCTCCTTGGCGGTCTGATTCTTTCCAGATTTTAGGGTCTAAAAGCGGTGCAATTTTTTTTCACTCTTTCAGACCCTAAAACCTGAAAAAAATCATTCTGGCAGGGAGATCTGCAGCAAAATTTAAAAAAAATTACCTTCCTGGGCTCCTGGGCTGCAGTTTTCTCTTTGCCCACAAGATGGCGCTAATATACATATAAACGAACTTCTCTATATTTCTCTAATATAGAGAAGTTCGTTTTCAATGTTAGCCCCGCCCCCGATGACGTCACGCTGCCACCACCGCTCTGCTGCCACCACCACGGCTGCGCTGCTCCAACTGGCTGCCGGGTCCCCGGAAGAATAGCGGGGACATGGGGGATCCCGGCGGCCAGGGAAAGACCCCACACTGCCGGGGAGAGAGGCTGGAGTCCCGCTGCGCAGCGAGATCGCGCGCGGGACTCCACAACTAAAGGTAAAGCTCTGCAATGCCTACCCCGACCTGAGCTCGGGATCACCGATAGCAGCTGCTTTTTTCTACCCCGAGCTCAGGTCGGGAAAACCGGCAAGGAGGTTAAAGAAGTCAAAGGTTGGAGAGTGACGTATGTGTTGTGGACAGGCATTCCAGAGGAGGGGTGAAGCTCATGTGAAATCTTGTATACGTTAACGCGAGGAGGTAGTTCTATAGGAGGACAAAAGAAGGTTATGTGCAGATTTGAGATTGCGATTGGGATGGTATCTGGAAACTAGTGAGGCAATGTACAGGGGCGAGAGACGTGGAGAACAGTTTGAACTGGATCATCTGGTTTATTGGTAGCCAATGAAGAGCCTGACTGAGAGGAGCAGCAGAGAAAGAATAAGAAAGATGAATGAGACGAGCAGCTGAGTTCAGGACAGATTGGAGCGGTGCCAGTCTGTTAGTTGGTAGTTCACAAAGTAGTATCGTACTCCAGACTAGATATTATAATAGCATGTATTAACATGTTAGTTGTGTCCTGAGTGAGAAAAGGTCAGGTGCGAGATATGTTTTTGAGTTGGAGATAAAAGGAGCTGGTAAGGGAGTGAATGTAAGGAATAAAAGGGAGAGACAGAAGTCAAACATTACCCCTAAGCATCGTGATTTGGAAATTGAAGTGAGAGGGGTGTTAACATTTCTTAACACAAGGCAAATAACATCAGGCAGAGAGGTGGACAAAGACGGTGGACAAATGATTAGTTCTGTTTTACTCATATTACGTTTTAAGAAGCAAGAGGTCATGAAAGAGGATAGAACAGACAAGCAGTCAGGAACATGTGTGAGGAGGGAGTTACGGTCTGGGGCCAAGAGGTACAGTTGTGTATCATCTGCATTTAGGGCCTGTTTCCACTACACGCAGAATGGATGCAGAAAAACTGACTCCAATGAAAGCCTATGGACTTGTTTCCACTAAACGCATTTTTTCTGATGCAGATTTTCCCATAGGCATTCATTGGAGTCCGTTTTTCTGCATCCAATCTGCGTGTAGTGGAAACAGGCCCTTAAGTGGCATTTAAACCAGGCCCTTAAGTGGCATTTAAAGTTCAAATAGAGGGCGCTCTATTTGAACTTCCTGGTCACGGAGTGACACAGGAAGCGCCGAGATGGAGCAAGAACAGAGCGGTGCAGCGTGGAGAAGATGCCCGGGAGCCAGCGTCAGGTAATGTATGCGCGGGGGGAGGACAGGCGGCAGGAGCAGCTGAACAGATTGTGATCGGTTTCAGGCTGAAATCGATTCACAATCTGTTTGCAGTAAAGGCAGCCATACGATCCCTATCTGATCAGATTCGATCAGATAGGGATCTGTCAGCTGGTCGATCTGATGGCACATCGACCAGTGTATGGCTGCCTTAAGAGACTGTGAAAGACCTTCCAGACAGATAGGAAGATATCCAGGAGAAAGCAACGCCCTTTATGCCTACAGATGAAAGTATCTGTAGGAGTAAGCTGTGGTCAACAGTATCAAATGCTGATGACAGGTTAAAGTTGAACCAAATTAAAATTACAAGATTTAAATAAAATATTTTCTAAATTATAATAATAAATAGCAGCCTTTTTTCAGATGCATGATGACAAATATAAAATATTTTACATTTATTGGAGGAACCCCTCCCTTTCATATTGCTGGGACAGAATTCGGCAAACTGGTGGAGTAGGAGGTGTCCAGCAAAGGAGGAATTGCTAATGGCTGCCACCTGTATAACCCTAGTTATGAAAAAGAGAAGGGCGAAAAGCATGCACTGAAATGCTCATAGGCGTGGACTGTTTATTTATCTTTGTGTGTCAGAGTGGTGCAACTAAATATTTTGCATTAAAAAAAGGTTCCGCTTTAAGAAGGACGAGTATAGCATAATGACCTTTGGATTTGGCTGTAAGGCATTGCCAAGGCATGAGTTGAACGGTGATGTTGGGGTTCATATGCTTTAGCATGCACTTTGTATCAAAAATGGCAATGTTTCCTCATCGATTGATGTGAATGGAGAAATAAGGTTTACCAGGGCATACGAGCTGAAGTGGGTTTGGATGATGGGCGGAGCTGCTATGCCCCGGCAGACACCTTTCCCTTTTTTCTGCACATTTTTTCATCCACATTGATCAATGTGAATGAAGGAATCTTTGCCATTCATTTTTTCTTTCAGCCCAGAGGCTGAACGGGAAAAAAAGTGCGTTATGCGTATGCCCAGTATAAGGAGCATAGCAGAAATGCCTAATGCTGGCCATACATTTAATGATTGCAAGGACAGTAAAAAACACCCCACAAACGACCCAATTTTGGAAAGAAGACCCCTCAAGGCATTCGCTGAGGGGCACATCGAGTCCAAAAAAGATTGCACTTCATATCACAAGTTTCACACACTGTGAAAAAAAAATCCGCTAACTCACCACGCGCCCCTCAATGAATACCTTTGAGTGTCTACTTTCCAAAATAGGGTCATTTGTGAGGTGTTTACGGTCCTGGCATTTTAGGGGGGAGGGCTAAATTGTGAGCACCCCTGTAAATTCTAAAGTTGTTCATTGGACGTTGCACCCCTTTACGCATCTACACGTGATATCCCTGTACCTAGGAGAAGTAGCACAATGTATTTTAGGGTGTATTTTTACATATACCCATGCTGGGTGATAGAAATAATTCTGTATATTGACAACTCAAAAAAGTCATTTACAAAGATATTTCTCACACACAGGATGGGTATTGTGAAAAGACACCTCAAAACACATTATACTACTTCTCCCGAGTATTGCGATACCACGTGACACTTTTTGCAGCCTACCTGCGCAAAGGGGCCCAAAGTCCAATAAGCACCTTTAGGCTTTACAGGGGTGCTCACAATTTAGCCCCCCCAGCCCCAAAATGCCAGGCTAGTACAAACACCGCACAAAACCCCATTTCGGAAAGTAGACAACCCAAAGTATTCACTGCGGAGCATGGCAAGTCCGTGGAAGATCTTATTTTTTGGGGTCACACGTTAACAGAAATGGAACATGTATAGAAATCCTTAAGTTTACATCAATTACCAGGGTGCTGGCTGGGCAGCAAGCAACTTAACCCAGAAGTCTATATTAAGGACATGTGGGACCTGGGAGCCTAACCCATACACCCAAGCTGCCTTGCGCTGTAGAAGCATCTTGTCTAAGTTTCCTGCGCACATATTCAATTTGATAACCTGAATGACTTTGCATCTCAGACCTTCAATGCGTCCTTCATGGTGCTGTTAAAAAAAAGTGTTCAGCAAGCGGTGACACAGGTTTACCACTGGATATATTGACAAGATGCTCACCAATCCTTGCCTTAAAAAGCATGGATAGAGTTGCCAATATACATTTTCCCACAGGGACAAGTATTTTGGTACACAATTCCTTGGGAATTACAGTTAATTGCTGCAGGTTTGACAAATGTCTATTAAAGAGTAACTTTAACCTGAGACTGAACTTCATCCCAGTAAGTAGCCGATACCCGCTTTCCTAAGAGAATTATTTACCTATTGTGTGTGTGTGTTCAACAGGAACATTGTGTGGCTGATATGGAGGTGAAACCCCTTCCAGCGTGTGACGTTTTTGCTGTGGCAGTTTCCTATTTGTTAACCTCACTGCATTGTGGGCTATATCCCTCTGTGCATTAAAAAAAAACAAAAACACCTTTTAAAGAGTAACTGTTAGCCCCAAAAATGAAATTTAAATCTCTATTGCAATGTTTTATTTACTATTTAAGTGAGCCAAAAAGGCAATGCAGAAGTTAAAAATCAATCTATTTTTTTTACTATGTAGCCTTTTCCCCAAGCTCCGGACGCAAAGCCGCATATCAGATACGGATGAGCATGCAGAGCATGCCTATGTCTGCCCGACCCCCCTCTCCCCCCCAGGACCAGGCGCCGATATATTCTCACCCCAAACAGCTGACCGCTCTGACACGGAGAGAAAGCGGGAGCACTTCCAGCACCGCCACCGCAGAGCAGCCGCCGTCGTGCATCTCTCTCACATGTGATTCTCTCACATGTGACTCGGCGGCGGCTGCTCTGCGGTGGCGGCGCTGGAAGTGCTCCCGCTTTCTCTCCGTGTTATATCTCGATTGGACTATTGCAATATATTGCTTGGTGGACTTCCAACTAACCGACTAACACCGCTCAATTCTGTACTGAACTCTGCTGCTCGACTCATTCATCTCTCCTCTCGCTCTTCCTCTGCTGACCCTCTCTGTCAAGCTCTTCACTGGCTACCAATTAATGAGAGGATTCAGTTCAAACTCTTAACCATAACCTACAAAGCTCTCCACAATCTCTCTCCCCTGTACATCTCCTCACTAGTCTCCAGATACCAACCCAACCGCAATCTCAGATCTGCACACGAGCTTCTTCTATCCTCTTCTACAATTACCTCCTCACATTCACGTGTACAAGACTTCTCACGTGCCTCACCCCTCCTCTGGAATGCCCTTCCACAACACATCCGCCACTCTCCCACCTTTGAAATCTTTAAACGCTCCCTCAAAACCCACCTTTTCCGACAAGCATATTCTCTAGCTTAGGCCATGCACCCACTAAATAACCTAATTACGCACTGCCTGTACATATACTGTATACTTCCCCCACCTCTTGTTTCCACCCCATTCCTTTAGATTGTAAGCTCGCAAGGGCAGGGCTCTCACCCTTTTGTGTCATGGAATGTTATTAATTCAATTGCTTGCACACTGTTAGAAATTTATACATTTTAGTCATCCTGTTAAATCAAATTATAATCAGCAGTGCTGTATCTTGTATCAGTGTTCATATTTTCATGTATATCATTGTCTGTATCATTATGTATCCCTTGTTTTCTTACATTGTACAGCGCCACGGAATATGTTGGCGCTTTATAAATAAATAATAATAATAATAATAATAATATGCGGCTTTGCGTCCGGAGCTTGGGGAAAAGGCTACATAGTAAAAAAGAGAGATTGATTTTTAACTTCTGCATTGCCTTTTTGGCTCACTTAAATAGTAAATAAAACATTGCAATAGAGATTTAAATTTCATTTTTGGGGCTAACAGTTACTCTTTAAAGGGAAGGTTCAGGCACAGGCAAAATAAAAATAAAAATCCAAATCCACTTACCTGGGGCTTCCTCCAGCCCGTGGCAGGCAGGAGGTGCCCTTGGCGCCGCTCCGCAGGCTCCCGGTGGTCTCCGGTGGCGCGCCCGACCTAGCCAGGCCGGGCTTTTTCTGCGCTCCAATCTGTGTCTCACTGGTGCGCGCTGACGTCATCGGACGTCCTCTGGGCTGTACTGCGCAGGCTCAGAACTACTGAGCCTGCGCAGTACAGCCCGGAGGACGTCTGATGACGTCAGCGCACCCGCGTGAAACGCAGATTGGAGCGCAGAAGAAGCCCGACCTGGCCGCCGGCCTGCCCAGGTCGGGTCGGCCACTGGAGACCACAGGGAGCCTGCAGAGCAGCGCCGAGGGAACCTCCTGCCTGCCACGGGCTGGAGGAAGCCCCAGGTAAGTGGATTTGGATTTTTATTTTTTTTATGCCTGTACCTGAACCTTCCCTTTAACATGTAAAAAAAAAAAAAAAAAAGTGTTTTCTCTCAGAAGTAAAGATCCTCATGACATTTCCCTGGCTGTAGAGTCCCACCACTAATTGCAGTTATCTGCAATGGCTGCAACGTACAAGGAATTCATTTGTAGGAGATCCACACAGAAAGAACCTCCAAATAGAAACAGGCAGGAGCCATAGGGAACATTACATATAATATAGCACCACAATGTTAGGATAGGTCAGAAGTCTGCTTTAATAGGTACAAAGGGATAAACAAAAGCCACCTTTCTCATTACAGGTTCAAAAGAAATAGACCATAAGATCTTGTTTATACTGGCTGTGGTGTTGAGCAGAGTGGAGTAGTGCGGTCACAAGCAAATGGAGTTGTCCACCTCCAGACCTCGGAAATGTGGAAGAATGTATTTTCCATCCAGTGCTGCATTGCACAGCAAGCAGTATAACTGGCACAGTTGTAATAAATGCAGAACCCTGGCAG
This sequence comes from Hyperolius riggenbachi, assembly GCF_040937935.1. Lineage (NCBI taxonomy): Eukaryota > Metazoa > Chordata > Amphibia > Anura > Hyperoliidae > Hyperolius > Hyperolius riggenbachi. The sequence continues at coordinate 360,076,762 of NC_090647.1, read as the reverse complement.
ACACTAGGAGGAGCTGGGCAGCACAGTAAGCACTGCTTTACATCGTACTGGTGTGAAAAGGCCCTGGAGAAAATACAACATTTCTATAAGAGGAATAGGGTAAAATAATGAAATTCACGTTTCATGCTCCAAAATTATATTTAAAGTAATTTTACCAATACTTGTACATGTGAATTGGGCATCTTAATTTGTCATAATTATGAGATACCGCCAGAATTTCTTTACTAAATTACACTCTTTATATCCATTAATATTAAATGTAAAAATAGTGGCAAGTCATAGTTTTGTTTACTTTTTTCTTGCTGCAGTTGAATTCAACTAGTTACTCAATGCAGCAATGGAGCTTGCACCACTGAAAGATTACCGCAGCTACAGGCAGTGCAACACCATATATCAACTTCAAGACAGCCAGAGGAACCATTAGTCAAAACCACATCTGCATAACTAATATCAATATATCAAGAGCTAAACACCGCTTGTAGGAGACTACACCCTTACTGATCACTAGCCACAAGGATTTGTTCTCCATACTAAAATCGTCTATAAAAAAGCAGGTGCAATTTGCCTGAACAAGATTCATCTCTGCAGTGCTCAAACACCACCGCATATCTCTTGTATGAATTAGCTCTATACAAATAAGCAGCATTGGTTTCACATTAGGTCTGAATAACTAATGTAATTCATGAAAACTTCTCTACTTATGGTAACCAAAATTTAGCAAACTTGGCCTTTTACAGGTGGGCAGCAGCACAACAGAGGGGATCAGAAGAAAGCTGAGGGACCCCACAGACTGCAGGGGGATGGAAAAAGCCTCAGGTAAGTAAAACTATTTTCTCACGTACCTCAGTTGTCCTTTAAACAAGGACAACTGAAGCAAGAGTTATATGGAGGCTGCTATATTTACTTCCTTTTAAGCAATACCAGTTGCCTGGCTATCCAGCTGATCCTCTGCCTATAATACTTTAAGCCATTGATAGCCCATGAACAAGCATGCAGCAGATCAGGTGTTTCTGACATTGTCAGATCTGACAAGATCAGCTGCATGCTTGTTCAGGGTCTATGGCTTTGATTATGATCACAGGATATTAACCATTTAGGTGATATGTAAGGATTCTTATTTTAAAAATCTTAAAGTCACCCCAATTGGTGGGGAAGGGGGCAGGGATGCATTAAAGGGAAGCACACCTGTAACGCTTCCTGCAAGATTAAAATTCTAGCACTAGATATTCAGACATGATGTGATTACATGTATTTGATATCTACTGCAAAATCTAATTTGCAGAAGGACAGGTAACCAAACTAGTAAGACAAGTTACAGCAAACTAGTCTGGAAAAGTAACAAAGCATAATGATGTCATAATTGTCCTGTCAACAAGACTGGTTATGTAAACCTTGGGTGTAGTTTCTTAAAGTAGTGTGCATGCAAAATAGATAACAGCAATTGGAGAGGCAGACAAATTATCTCTTGCAGCAACTAAATTCTACCTGTGATCCCCTCCACTGCAAAGTTAAAAATCAAAGTAATATCTGACAAGACGCTTTGGACAACACAAACTTCTACCTTCAGACAATTTTAAAATACGGCTAAATACAGCTTCAGCTGAGGAAGCACTCTTACCTCTAAACATTCCAAACTCAGAAAAAAAACATAGGAGAGGTACACCAATCATTCAGACATTGCTAAATATATTTTCTCGACACAGCAGATATTCTTATGAAGGCACATAAGTGGTAGACAGACTTAGAAGAACTGAAGTGCGATATGGAGGCTGCCATATTTATTTCCTTTTTAACAATACCAGTTGCCTGGCAGCCCTGCTGATCTATTTGGCTATATTATAAGCATTAAAGGCAGAGTATCAGTAGGACAGCCAGGCAACTGGTATTGTTTAAAGGGAAATAAATATAGCAGTCTCAGTATCCCTCTATCGCTTCAGTTGTCCCTTAACCTCCTTAGCGGTAATGACGAGTTCAGCTCGGGGTGGAAAAAACAAGCAAAAAAAAAAAAAAAACTGCACTGTTTTTAGACCCTAAAATCCGAAGGGAGGCTTCAGGAGCCTTGGTGCTCCTGAAGACTGTCGGCTCTGTACTGCACCTGAGTGAGAGAGCATGCCCGCACAGGTGTAGTACAGAGCCGTTCATCTTCGAGAGCAACCTCCCTTCGGTGGCATAAAGCAGTATTTGACAAATTTGGTTGGGGAGTTGGCCTTCCCTCTGCTTAAGTATCTGGCTTTTTTTTTTTTTTTTCAATTCCCATTCACTTCAAAGTTCTAAAAACAAATGACTGGTCATACAGCCCTTCTCACACATGCAGAAAGTGAAGTAGGAGACAATGCCTTTACCTGTGCTCTTTATGTTCCAGTAGCTGACAGTCTCGACATGTTAACCTATCACACGTTTCACAAAAAAGCTTAAGCTGTTCTTGCTTGTGGATGGGACAGAAAACGTGACGTTGACCTGATGCTCCAACAGATTCTGCAAAGTGTAAATTTAAACATTGAAGAGTTACACTGTCCTGCTAAATACATTAAACACTTCAAACCAAGAGATGATAAATCAGATGTAAGAAACATTGGTTGTGATGTATTGCTGCACAGAAACTTGCATTTTGACCCATTAAAACAATCAAGAAAGGAGTAAAATATGGACATTTATTAACTCTAGAGCAATCCAAAATGAACCACATTACAGATTTATTCAAATTGTTCAAGGGTTTAAATCTACCAAACATCTCAATACTGTTTGGATTTTTATGATCAAATAAAAACTACATACATTTAATCCCGCCCCTTGTACAAAAAGCAGTGGTTGCTTCAGTTCATAATCCAAAAAAAAACTGTCACCTCATATTTTCCAGCACGATAGAAAACTCATTTTTGTCTGCTAGTGTTAATGTAAGTTTGTTTCTCACTTGCCTGAAGTGATATAGAAGGATTAAACATCTAAATTGGAAAACTTTCTGGGATAGCCCTGTATTCCTAATTGGAAATTCTCATTCTTTTATGGACGCCTTAAAGCAAACCTGAACTGAAAATAAAGAATCAAAATAAACACACAAAATGTCATACTTACCTCCGTGTAGTCTACTCAACAATCTCTTTCTCCTCTTCTCCATCCTGTTTGTCCACTGTGATCAATGAATTCTCCGTCCTCCATCTTGAAAATGCCCATTACTCCATTACAGCTTCCTGGTCAGCACACTGTTAAACTGTAATATCACCCACGTGAGCCAGAGGTAAACATGGACATTACCTTGCTCATCAGTTTCCTTTCAGTTATAACTGCCAGTAACAGATATATAACTGACAGCAACTGATATATTTAGGTTCTGACAAAATCTTGTCAGAACTCAAAGGAATAATTGTAAGAAGAAACTGGTGAGCTATTGAGATGAAAGGACAGCGAGGCAAGTATGTAATACTCATTTGCAGGTACTGTGCTTCATGTGTTTATTTTAAATAATTTTACTCAGTTCAGGTTCACTTTACCCTGAGGAAGGCAGTGTTACTCCAAGACACCAGATTTATGAATTATCCTCACTCATAGTTCATGCTTTTAGTCTGCACAGGGTCTGGACAAAAGCAGCTTTTATTTCTGTTATTTTATAAAACTGTAGTGCTTATTGAGGCAGCTGGTACTGCTATGTTGGTTTTTATTTCTCTTGTGAATGTGGCTGAAGTCAAGAAGTGAAAACCAGCACACCTGCATATTTAGGCATTGCATAAAGGACACCTTAGAGCAAAATTAAATTAAAAACTGGGGGAGCAGGTATGTTTAGTGGGCCCTTATGCCCAACGCACCCCCCCCCCCCCTTTCATCTTAACCCTTCGGTACTGCCTACCGACCCCCAAACTTACTTCCTGGCCAGGGTGGTTATGGCCGACCACGCAGGCACAGCCCAGCAGCGCGTGTCCTTGCTCACTCGGCCAAGAGCACTCTGCGCAGGCGCACTACATAGTTGTGCCGTCACAACTTAGAGATGAAATATGGCATATGGCAAGTCATTTATTTTGAAGAGTTTTACAACTGCGGCACTTATGTAAAAATTAGTAAAGAAAGCCTAGTTTGTCTTAAAGCATAACTGTCAGGCATAGAATCAAATTCTTTATTTTTATCTGGTAAACAAGTAATAAAGATGCTAACCAGGCAATCCAAAAGTTAAAAATCTTACTTTTGTTGTTGATAAAAGATCATTCCCCAGTTTACCTGGCTCTTATTTGGTACATTGCCGCACACAGGAAGTTGCAGGGCATGCCGGGTTGTCTTTTTTTGCGTCTTTACTATCCCCTCAGATTTATTTATTTTTTCTTTTGCGATGATTATTTGCTAGTTGCTACGTAATATTGTGCCATGTATAATCATATGTACTTACATTTTTACTGTGTATTATGTTTTTATCTACTTGATTATATAATTGAGGTTGTTTCTCAATTCTTTTTTAATGTATGCACCTCTTTGTGGGTGGGGTTTGTGAACATGTGACTTTGGGTGTGGTACCTCTCTATTTAAGGGTCATCCCTGTTCACTTGCACTTATGCTATGATTAAGGACGTGTAACGTCCAAAACATGTCAGCATGTGGTGATGGATTTTAGCTTGTCATGTACGTGATCGAATAAAGCAAAGTTTGTTTCCACTGACCTAGTGCGGAATCCACTTTCTATTGTACTGGACTTGGGGTTCGAGCAGCCAGTTTTTCCTGCACTGTTGGTGGACGGAGCCGTGAGCGGAGTTCCACCTACACCCCCTCAGATTTAACTAATACAGCCTGAATAGCTGAAGCCTCCTTCCCTCCTGCTTTCCCTTCCCACACCTCTGTTCCTCTCTGATTGGCCAATATTTCTCCTGCTTCTCAAGCTACAGAGAGACCGGGACAATGCACTTTCTATTGCAGAGCTGGGTGGAAGTGTCTGAAGACTGTCTGTGCTTGCCTTGGTCACCCTCTTCCCACAGTGAGGGCTAGAACCCACTAGAGCGATTTTATGAGCGTTTAGGGAGCAATTCAAACCGCTAGAGATTCCCCTAAACGCTCAGCTAATATTAATGAATGGGCCAAGTTCCACTGGAGCGATTGTGATTACTAAATCGCAAAACGCAGGACATGCATTTTTAAGGTTTAGTGTTAGCGATTAGCATTTCTGCAATGTAAAGTATATGAACGCTGGCATAATCGCTCATCAAAACCTGCACAAAGCGATTTTGCTAGGGTTTTGAAGTTACTGCACACTAACAAAATTAAAAGGACCAATCAGAATTAAAACGCTAATCGCTACACAACCGCTGGCAAATAGAAAACACTTTTTAAATTCGCTCCTGAAAACGCTCATGAAATCGCTTGCAAACCGCTCATACAAAACGCTAGCGATTGCGATTAGCGATAGCGTTTTGTAGTGGGTTCCAGGCCTAAGGGAGGAAATGACATCAGGACTGGCTTCAGACACAGGTATTCCAAAATGGTAAATGCCTGGAACAGCTTTCTCTTTACTATATAAAACTCACTGAAGTCAAAACGTGGACAGTGCAATCCATATATTATGTAAGTAGAGCAAGTGTTGTACTACTTGTTGGATAATTTTTTTTTTTTTTATTTTTTTTTTAGCTATAGCTGAAAGCGCCTCTTAAAAAAAAAAAAAAAACGAATAATATTTGCATCACTTTGCTGGTATAGGTAATAAAAAGTAATTGCTGTAATGGCGTTCTGAACGTTTTTTTTTTTTTGCAAATTTTTTTTTATTTTTCATGTAGCTAGCCTAGCTACATGATTCTCCCCTCCCTGCGGCGTCCCTCCCACCCCTCCGATCGCCGCCGGCGCAATGGCCCGTCCGGAAATCCCGTTCTGAACGGGATTTCCTGGAGGGCTTCCCGTCGCCATGGCGACGCACGGTGACGTCGGCGACGTCACAGGGAGACCCGATCCACCCCTCAGCGCCGCCTGGCACTGATTGGCCAGGCAGCGCACGGGGGCTCGGCTGTGGGGGGGTCGCTCTATCGCGGCGGGTAGCGGCGGCGGCGATCGGCTAAGGCACGCAGCAAGCAAAGTGCTTGCTGCGTCTTTTAAAAAATTTTTATTCAAAACGGCCCAGCGGGGCCGGAGCGGTCACCTCCGGCATCTCTAGACGAGCCCAGCTCTTCCCGAACGCTAAGGAGGTTAATAGCGACACAGCTGATATGCCAAATATGTAAACATTCTGTGTTTACAAATTAGCTGCTCTGCTAAGCTAGCCATCTGATTCATCTGAGAGATCAAATTACAACTGTGATTAGTCACAGGTGAGGGGGAATTAGACAAGCTAAATCAGCTAAACCATAAAGGCAGCCAGATTCTTCTCCCTGCATCCATTAACTTCCACCATCCTTTTAAAGTTGCATGCAGCACACAAAACTTCTTAGAACTCACCCAATCACTCATTTCAGCAGCGATCTCCAGTGCAACGGCAGCATCATATGACACGCAGTCATTACATACCAGTACGTTGCCGTCGCCATGGAGATCAGCGCTAGAACGAGCAATTGGGTGAGTTAAAACCAATTGCCCTCTGTCTGGAGAGAGGTGGGAGGAACAAGCAAGAGAGGGAAGGGAGAGAAAGTTGCTACGGGCCACATTATAGAGGAATGTGGCCTAATCCTGCAAAAGTGCATTTCTCTGTTTTCCTTCTGCCCCGTGCAAGAGTTCCGGCCCACTTTAAAGGGGAACTTCAGCCTAAATAAACATACTGTCATTAAGTTACATTAGTTATGTTAATTAAGATAGGTAATATAGTTTTTTACCCACCCTGTTTTAAAAGAACAGGCAAATGTTTGTGATTCATGGGGGCAGCCATCTTTTTGGTTGAAAGGAGGTGACAAGGAGCAGGAGACACAGTTCCAACTGTCCTGTGTCCTGATAACCCCTCCCAGCTGCACACGCTAGGCTTTAAACGTCAAATTCAAAATGTAAAAAAAAAAAAAAAAATTGCACCAAAAAAGCAGAACGAGAACAACAACATTAGAAATCCAATCATGCTTTGCACAGCATAAGGGGAAAACTGCCCGGGCAGATTTCTTCTGTGCAGCTAAAAATGAGGCTTGTATAAGAAAAACAAAGTTCTGATACAGTGAAACTGTTAAAGAAACACCAGGCCTTTTCAGTGCTGCTCAGTCGATTTTTAGTCTGGAGGTTCACTTTAAGCTCTTCAGAAAACACAGCTCCACCAAATTAACCACTTCAGGACGAGAGCAATTTTCACATATCAGAGCTGATCCCATTCATTCACCAATAACTTTATTACTACTTATGACACCTGAAAAAAGTTATACACATACATACATATAATTTTTTCAGGACAAATTAGGCTTTTAGCGGGTAATTTTGTTTAGTAATTACCTTATTTTCTATGCATTTTAATGGGAAAATAAGGGGAAAAAAATAGAAAAAATTCACTATTTCTCCATTTACATCCAGTATAGCTTTCCAATAAACAGTGCTAACTATAAGTTAAACCCACACATTTTATTTGCTTATCCATCTTGGTTATAACATTTAGATTATGTTCCTAGTATGTATGGTGACAATATTGTATTTGGAAATAAAGGTGTCTATTTTCCGTTTTCTCATTGAACACTATCAATTACAAGACATTATTTGCAAAAATAATAGTAATATACCCTCATGGCATACATATTTAAAAAGCCAAGTTCCTAAGGTAAACATGTTTCTTTTATATTCTGTAACTGTTTTAATTTTTATTTTGGTACAGAATATGCAAAAATTTAATTGCTTCTGATTCAGTTTGTGACTAAAAAGAATACACAAGACATGGGCCTTACCCTTAAAGAAAATCTGTAACGAAAAATGTCCCCTAGGGGGTACTCACCTCGGGTGGGGGAAGCCACCAGATCCTATTGAGGCTTCCCCCGTCGTCCTCGGTCCCACGGTGGCGGCGAAAATCCTCCCGGAGCGGCGGCAACGTAAATATTTACCTTTTGGCTCCAGCGCAGGTGCAGTATCCGCTTCTTCCCACGGAGATGGGACGGAAATAGCCGATCTCCGTCGGGCCGCTTTACTGCGCAGGCGCAAGTCTCCTGCGCAGTAGAGCGGTCCCAACGGAGATCGGCTATTTCCACCTATCTCCGTCAGGAGCCTCTCCATCAAGAGCCTCAACAGTGCCCCCGCTGGAGCCTGGAAAGGTAAATATTGAACAGGCTGTCGGGTCGCTTTTCGGAGGGCTGCAGCAAAACCCCAGTGCGACAGAGGAGGACGGAGGAAGCCTCATTAGGATACGGAGGCTTCCCCCTCCCGAGTTGAGTACCCCCCGGGAGGTTTTTCTTTTTACAGTGTCTCTTAAAAAACTCTGTTGTAGTTTTCCTACAACTTTCCCAAGTGTGTTCAAAATTTTGAAACTGACTTTTTCTGTTTAGATTGCGTTTGTCCCTACCTGTTTTTTATGTGACGTGGATCCAAGTTTTAAGAAGCTCCAAAATGTATTCTACAACTTGTCACGGTTAAAATGATACCACATTCCCACCAACAGAAAGCTCTGTTGGTGGGAAGAAAAATGGGGGGGGCACGGTCCTCACGTGGTTAAACACACTAACTTTTTTTATAAGCTGTAGTTTCAATTTAAAAGATAATGGGACTAATTCAAGTACAATTACCCCGGATTAAGAAAAAAAAAATGAATATGGAGGCTGCCATAATAGCTGCTGCTCACCATACTTTTCCAATAACCCTAAAAGGTGTGGTGCGGCCTTGTCTCCCATGACAAAGCGGTCCATAAGAAGCAGTGGAACCTGGAAGTAAAGTCAACATTTGTTACAACAGAATGGCTGCACCATGGAGTCCTAGACTGTATCACCCCATTAGGAAGGAGAGTGAGCGTCAGCTGCCTAAAGAGAATTCCAAGGCAGATGGATAGCAGGATTTGAGTCAGTAAGTAGAGTTAACCATTATAGAACCTAGAAGAAAAAAAAATTACCTGAAGAGACATCTTCTTTCTTTGTAATGATGTGGTCTTTAGTAAACTTTACTCTTTGATGTGCTTCTATACAAGTCTTACAAAGCCATTCCCCACACTCCACACAGAAGCCAACAGCACTTGCATTGTCTTCACAGCTCGTACAAACCTAGTCCAAAGAGAACAATACAGTCAGTTAAGTATAGTCTTCCTTAATTTCTTCTCAAAAAGCACTTACCATTTTAGATTGTTGGAGTTTTGTAATCATTTCTACCCATTCAAAAGTATATACTTTAATTGAATTTGTATGCATAGATTTGTGAAGTGAAAATGAGGACTGTGCATTTGTGCCCGCCGCTTCCTCTCATATTAACCTACTCCCATTGTGGCTGGATAATGCACTGGTTAAGGGCACCGCTTCTATTCAAATATTAACTGCGTGCCCCTATACATTTCTCCACTAATCATGTACCAATATCACATGACCAGTGATGGGGACAGGGTTAGCTGGAGGAATAAGCTTTGTGAAAGAGCAAGAGAACGGTACAATTTATGACGCAGGTATGGGTCTCATTGAATAGTTGTTCTAATCTGATTTATTATGCAACCCATCCAAAACAAAGACAACTGGAATAAAAATTGTCCGAAAGAGGCCTTTCGCAGCTATCTCAGGAACAAATATTTCACAGACAGATTTATTCCTGCATTGGTTTCTATTGTAAAATTGTTTAAATTTACGTCTATTTCCTTGACCAGGAAAAAGAGGTGAAATTCCACCATTAGCCTGTGCAAAATTAAAAAAAACTTTTGTTTACACAAAAGTTTTCGTCACTGAAGTAAGACACCTCATCCTCTCCATTTTATCCTGTTTTTAAATGGTTTTATACATACACCAGGGTGCATATTTCCCCATATTGTGCTTCCACCACTAAGGACATCATATGAAAACATGCAGTATACAACCGTTCCCAATGTTAACGAAACAAGAAAAGTTTAGGCTGAAGTTTCAAATTAATATAACGACTCAAACATCCTCAAGACGTTCAGCTCAGTTATGATAGCTTCCAGAACTCACTGGCTTCATTAACCACTCCCCCTCCCGGGACAAGTATCTATGTCCCTCACTGATCTAAGTCCCCTTGTGAATGACCACTGCCATCAATAAGATGGCGCCATCATTCACAAAAATGATACTTACATGTCCGCGCATAACTTACTGTTTGCATAGTAATAACTACGCACAGGAAAGTTATGCGCGCGGACACCTTATGGCCATTTAAATAGTAAAATTACAAAGACAAATTTTTTTTTTCCATTAAGAGACTTTTTTACATTTAAAATTAACCCCTACCTCCCTCCCCCAATAGTTAACCCAAAAATTTTGTAAGAAAATTAAAAAATACACAAACACAAATAGTTACCTTAGTGACAGAAATGTTTTAATATGCATGTCAAGAAGGTAGATTACTGTTACTTTCTAAATTATGGGCTTGTAATTAGTGATGGACGCAAAACTGAAAAAATGCACCTTTGTTTCCAAATAAACATTGCAATAACCAGGACAAATGGGCAATTAAATGATGTGGGTTTAATCACGGTAGCATGTATTATTTTAAAACTGTAATGGCCAAAAACGAAAGAAATGAATATTTTCTATTTTTTTCATATTTTTCCTGTTAAAACCAGGGCTGTGGAGTGGGTACAAAAATCCACCGACTCCTCAGTTTAGGATTCCACCGACTCCGACTCTTAATTTGCATATTACAATCTTGTTGATTGAAAGTATGTAACATGAAATTCGTCTCTTAACTCAACGCTTAGGAATTTTAAAAAACAACTGAAGTGAGAAGGATATGGAGACTGCCATAAAGTTTTATACATACCTGGGGCTTCCTCCTGCCCCCTTCAGGCTAATCAGTCCCTCGCTGTCCTCCTCCGCCACCTGGATCTTCTGCTATGAGTCCAGTCTGACGTAGTGCGCATGCACACACTCCGCCGCCGGGAGCGTACCACACCTGCGCAGCACTATTGCGCAGGTGCAGAACGCTCCTGGCTGTGAAAGTGGCACGTGGCCGGACTGTGCTGACTGGCTGAATTACCAGGGCTCATAGCAGAAGATTCAGGTGGTGGAGGTGGACAGCGAGGGACTGATTAGCCTGAAGGGGGCTGGAGGAAGCCCCAGGTATGTATAAATCTTTTCTTTTCATCCTTCTCAGGTACCATTTAATTTGTAGTCACCAAACCAAATTTTAACAACATATCAAATTATTTGATTTCATGAGCAAAGAGTGCGTACATTTGCATAAATCAGAATCAACGCAGAATTATTTCCATCTCATTGACCATCTATATTAGTGACACGGCTACACATCAGGCTTTATTCTTACAGCATAGATGTTATTTAGTATATATAAGAGAATCCTGTGTACACATATATAAAATCACAATCAGATGTGTATATCGGACTTCAAAAATACGGGGACTGCTTTTGTGAAGCAGCACAACTAACTAATTTTGATTGGTTTATTTCATTTTTGTGGACTAAGCACAGCTATTACTGTATGTATAAATTATTTATGATGACTTATCTGAGAAATAGAACATTTTATCATATCTTCTATTTTAATTACAGTTTAAATTCATTAGGAGTCGGAGTCGGTGCATTTTTTCCAGACTCAGACTCCAGGCACCCAAAATTGCCCCCGACTCAGACTCCACAGCCCTGGTTAAAACGCAGTTCGAATTAAATAATTCTTAGCAAAAAGTACCCCCCAAAAGAAAGCCTAATTGGTAGCGAAAGAAACGAGATATAGATTGTCTCATCATAAGTAGTAATAGTTATAGGCGAATGAATAGAAGGCGCGCTGACAGGTGAAAATTGCTCTGGTTTTTTAAGGGGAAAAACCCTTGGAGGTGAAGTGGTTAAACCTGCAAACTCTACCAAGTGTGATAACACATACTGTATTCTGATATGAGCTTGCCTTATGGCAATGAATTCAAAATGAGCACATCTAGAGTCCAGGCTTGCTCATGCACAGAGCAGGTGCACTCATCTTCAGAAGTACTTAGGGGCGTGAGTACTTCCGATGGTTTCCTGAAGACTACCAAGGTGATATTTGACCTAGCAAGGATGCAGAAATTTAATCAAGCACGGCACAGGGACTGCCAAGCACAGAGGAACGGGAAGGCTTTATAGATTCCAGCGCAGTTTCTCTTCTTAGGCAAGTATCGTTCACTTTAAACATGCATATATTAACTACATTACATGTATATTCAATGTTCAGGCTCATATTCAATGTTCAGGCTCTTTTAGCCGGGTGCTCCACCCGGCTAGTTTTGGTGAGCACCCGGCTGTCATCTGCTCAACCAGGGACACTCTTGAGGCTGAAATTCGCCAATTTATATATGGGCTGGTTGGAGGACCAACTTGTTTGGTCCACCGACAACCCATATCGGGCGGGCCTCGTCCTACATCGCCGTTTCATAGATGACATTTTATGTGTATGGGGGTGTTCAGAGGAGGAACTAGTTGGATATGTCAAATACTTAAATAACAACCAACTTGGATTATCGTTTACTATGGAAACTGACCCCCTCAAGATACACTTCCTAGACTTGGAAATTAGAGTGGATCCCGTTAGTGCCAATATTAGTACTCTGAACTATTTTAAACCTACTGACAGGAACGGATATCTTGATTACTATAGTGCCCACCATAGGCCTTGGCTCAAAAACGTCCCGTACGGCCAATTTAAACGGCTACGCCGAAATTGTACGAATGATGACGATTTTGATCGTCAGTCGACAATTTTAAAGACAAGATTTCTGGAAAAACATTATCCAACTCCCCTGGTAAACTCTGCCTTGGAGAGAGCTTCTGCTCTCTCACAACAGGAGTGTATACTACCCAAAATCCACACGGGAAGAAAAATGGGGGCGGCCAATTCGATCACCAATCGGCTGCCCATTGTTGTTGATTTTTCTGGACAGGCTGGGGAATGCAAGCAGATTTTTGAAAAATATTGGCCAGTTTTGTTGAGCGACCCAGTGCTTAGACACCCCCCCCCCAAACCCCAGCTGGTGTTCCGAAGAGGTGAAACCATCAGGGGTTATATAGCACCCAGTAGATTGTCACCAAGTGGAATTGTTACCAATGATGACAACCAGGTCAAACTGGGGTGCTATTCATGTAAGTCCAAATGGTGCCTCTGTTGTAATACCCTTAACGATGGTGCAGTTACCTTTCAGATCAATGGTTCCATACAATTTCCGATAAAGAGCCACGTAAACTGCCAGAGTACATATGTAGTCTATCTGCTGGTCTGCCCATGTAATCTAGGCTATGTGGGTCGGACCACCCAGAAATTCCAAACCCGTTTGAACAAACACAGATCTAATGTCAACAAGGGGGAGCCCAAACATGGGGTGTCCAACCATTGCAATTTGGTACATAACAGGGACTTTAGTGTATTGAGGGCCACCATCATAGAGCAGGTGCAACATCCTAACAAATATGAAAAATATTGTATCCTCTGTAAACGTGAATCCTTTTGGATCTTAAAATTGGGGACCCTGGAGCCGGGGGGGGGGCTTAATAAATGCCTGGAGGAGATGAGTCACCTGCCGCAGATGATATAGTGTCAGTTTGACTATGCTGCTCGATTTGGGGTGCTTTTCTGCTGGGTGGGCGGGTGTGGAGACGTGCACATATGGATGCGTGGGCATGTGCGCGCCGCGCTCTGCGTGTGCGCCGTCTCCACACTTATATGTACACCCGAGAGTTGCACTCGGAGGGTGGGTGGGATTGAGTTATGAGTGTTGAGCTAATATGTTCATTGTATTATGATATATGGGTGGGTATGAACATGTGAAAATTAAGTTTTTATATGCATTGATACATCTATCGGTAATTCTGTACTTTATATGCAGTGTAATGTGCCGTTTAATAGTACCAATGATTTAGAGGGTACCACTAGGAGCGACTACTGCAACTATGTAGACCTACTGCCTGGGTATGGGAACTCTTCTCGATATACACTGGGTGTCTGTGCACCTCCTTGCCAGAGTATACTAAAATTCCATATTTCCACTTACTTCCCCTCTATTCCATACTATACGGTGGCTTGGGGCCTTTTGATCCACTGGGACTCCGTAGTCACTCTGTAGAAAGGGCTGATTGGATGCTATATAAAGGGTTGTCTCTTTTTATTGTAAGATTTGACTTGAAAAAAATGGGGGTTGTTTCCCCGCGAAACACGTTGGTCTATGTCCTTGTATTAAATTATATTTTAACATATCCCTTGTATATGTGCCTATTTGCACTACTAACCTCCCCACATTGCTATCTTGCCATCAGCGGAGGACCGGACGCCGCTCACCACGCTCCTCCGCGTGTGTTAGAGGAAGCGTCCAGGTCCCCATAGCAACTGCCGCTTGGATCAATGGGAAGGTGACGTCACGGACTTCCGCCCCGCCGATACGGAAAGCCCGGTCCCCGGCTGGCTTAGAGGGACGACTGCTTATCGCGGCTGTGTACGCTGTGCCAGCCAAATTACGACTAGGTGAGACCATTCCACCCTCTTTCTGTATCTTGTTGAATCGACTGAGCGCTCCCTTCTTTCTCTTCTTTATACGCACAGTGCTTGTGGGAGCAGCCGAGCAAACTACTTGGGTGGCCAGATCGCGCCTCGAGGGGCTCACTACCCCCAACTTTCTCTATTTTTTATATTATGTCCCTTCTCCTCTGCCTTCTACAGAAGAAAACAGTCATGGTGGACTGGACAGCAAGTGGAAGCAAATATTCCCCAGTGAGTGAAGTGATCACATATGTTGGAGTACAACTGACAAACACATAGCAACGGTTACATCAGTCTGCCAGGTGCTGAACTCATGGAAGCAGCAGCACATTTACATCAACCCATGTGTTCTTTTTGGGGCCATAGTGGTAATGCTTCACCTGTGACTTGTGCTGCCTTAAAAAAAAAAAAAAAAAAAAGAGACAGACTTTCGCGTATTGTCAATTGCAATCCAACTAGTTCAGGGCTGTTAGATACCAAAATCTGCATTGGCAAAGCTCTTGAA
This sequence comes from Hyperolius riggenbachi, assembly GCF_040937935.1. Taxonomy (NCBI): domain Eukaryota; kingdom Metazoa; phylum Chordata; class Amphibia; order Anura; family Hyperoliidae; genus Hyperolius; species Hyperolius riggenbachi. The sequence goes on along the minus strand of NC_090647.1, from coordinate 360,061,749 downwards.
AAAATTACAGATGGCTCATAACTTTTTTATTTTTTTTTTATTTTTACTGCTGGCTCCTGTACACACTGGCTTCTGACTTCCATATTCATTTCTCAAACCCTCCTGTAATATAACAGTAATGTGTGGCCAGCTGAGGGATAATCAGTGAAGACAGGCAGATTCAGTACTGTAATGTATTTTAATGAGCATGAGAACAGGCAGGTTCTGTGTATTGATAATATTTGGCCAGATGACTGCCCTTATTTTGTTGTTGCACATTCTTGTGATGAAATTTATTTTACGGAGGATAGAGACGATGACAAAAGGGCAGGCAGTGTGAGAGATTTGTTTGGTAAATAGTCATAGAAGCAAGTGCAGACGTGCCTGAATGAGTTGTCACTGTTTTTGAGTGGGAGAGGGTGTGAAGGAAATCGGGTTGCCACGGTATACCAGTATAGCACGGATTATACAATACAATACAATAACATTTCTATAGCGCTTTTCTCCCATAGGACTCAAAGCGCTTAGGCTCTCTCAGATTCAGTAGTTAGTAGGATGAAGTATTCACACAACAAAAGTTATATTTCTGCAAATGCCAGACTGAACAGGTGGGTTTTCAGTCTGGATTTAAACACATCCAGGGATGGGGCTGTCCTGATCTGTTGAGGTAAGGAGTTCCAAAACATAGGGGCAGCATGACAGAAGGCTCTGGGACCAAAAGTTTCCAAGTGGACTCTGGGTATGACTAGATTATTAGAACCTGTGGATCTGAGAATGCGGGGATTGCTATGCAGCTGTAACATATCTTTCAAGTATCCAGGGCCTAGATTATTCAGGGATTTAAATGTCAGTAGGCCGATCTTGAATAGGACCCTCCATTCTATAGGTAGCCAGTGAAGGGAATGCAGGACTGGCATTATGTGGCAGTGACGGGGTTGGTTGGTTAGCAGTCTGGCAGCAGTATTCTGTATCAGCTGTAGGCGGTACAAGACCTTTTTTGGAAGGCCAGTGTAGAGAGCATTGCAGTAGTCCAGTCGGGATGTGATGAAGGCGTGGACTAAGGTTGGCAGATCTTCTGGGGGTATGAGGTGCTTGATTTTTGCAATGTTCTTCAGGTGAAAATAGGATGATTTTACCACCGCAGAGATTTGAGTTCTGAAGTTTAAATCCCCATCAATTAGAACTCCCAGGCTACGCACATGATCAGAGCTGCGTAGATCCGTGCCTCCTATTTCCAGTGGTGAAGACTGCAAGTTAAGTTGTTTTGTTATCATGCTCTGCCCTCCAATCAGAAGGACTTCAGTTTTGTCTGCATTTAGTTTCAGCCAGTTGTCATTCATCCATTGCTGTAGTTCACGTAAGCAGGCGTTTATAGTTAGAGTTGGGTCTGTCACACCAGGCTTGAAGGAAATGCATGGTAAACATACCATACACCATCGCATTTTAACTGTTTCCGGGGGTGGGGAGTGGGTCACAGCGTTTGAGGTGCGGCGAACGCATGAACAGCTGCAGGGTTAAACAAATACTCACATTGCCTCGATCCATCACGCATGTACTTCTACTTCCTTCTTCCTGATCTTGCACTCCATCTCCCTGTAACAGCGCCCCCTGGGCGATGGAACGCAAGAACAGGAGGAAGAAAGTAGTACACATACACAGGACACCGGCGAAGTGAGTATTTAACCCCACCGCTGCGTCCCCCCCCCCCCCCCCTCCACCAGGTTGTCTATACTGGCTGTACCTATACTGCGGCTACCTATACTGCGGCCACCTATCACTGGATACACCTATTCCTGGCTACTTATACTGCGGGCACCCATTATTGGCTGCACCTATACTGCTAGCACCTATTATTGGTGCACCTATTCCTGGCTACCTATACTGCGGTCACCTATTACTACTACGCCTAATTCCTAGCTACCTATACTGGGGGTACCTATACCTAACTAGCTACACTGGAGGCACCTCTACCTGGCTACCATACAGAAAAGGGGGGGGGTTGGGGTGAGGGAGTGGAGCTCCGCAAAATAAAATAAAGCGCCTGAGATTTGAGCGCAGCCGGTGCTGCCATAGGCTATAATAGGAACTACGGCTATAGCAGCGCTCCGCGAGTAATTTGGGCGCCGTCAAAAGACAGAGCACAAATTACTATAAAAACAATAATTCTGCTGCCAGCAATAGTTGGAAGCCGATTTACATCTTTCACCACTATCCATGATGACCTGGAGGGGGAAGGGCCTGAATAGCATTTAACGACGCCAGGACTTTTGCAGAAGCAGGGTGAGTCGCTTTACAGCTTTACCCTGGGCCCAAATCTCCTGGCATCTTAATCATGTGTGTGCTGAGGGAGTGGGGCCGCGTGTCTGTGTGCGCGCGTCACATAATTTAATGTAAGGGTAAGGCCCAGGTCCAAATAGTGTAATGCTGTATATCGTGATACCGTCATACCGTAGTTTTTTTGATGTTATACTGTGGATATTCATATCATTGCAACCCTAAAAGGATGTCAAATGGACAGAGTGGAGGCAGTTTTCATGCAAAGTAATTTATCAGGGCTAATTATATACAATATATTTCACTAAAACATGGAAAAATGTTTGTTTTCATAACAGAATGTATTTTGCACAAAAAAAAACAGCTGACAGTCATGTAAAAAAAAAACGTAGGAAACCCTAAGACAACCAATGTGTTTTTGTAGCATTCTTGGAAATATGGATATTTAATCCCAGTTTTAAGAAACGTGAGTACATTCAAGTACCGTGTATACCAGTGGTCCTCAAACTAAGGCCCGAATGCGCCCCCCCCCCCCCCCCCAAGGCTTTTACACTGGCCTCCCACTCTCAACATCTATTACTTATAGATGCGGTCCACTGCATCTTTAAATACCTGCGACCCACATATAGAAAAGCAGTGATGGCACCACCCATCCATATGGGTCCCAGTGGACTGCAGGTTGTCACCTGGTTATGCTTTACTGTCTGCAGCAAAGATTTTCTTTGGGCGCCACATGAATGGCTGCTTCTCCGGAGGAGGAGTTCTCCTCTGTGTTGCAGGACATACTAGCTGCACATGCTGTGTTGGGGGCATTCTATTGGATTTGGTTAAATGGGAGACATAAGGGCTGCACATGTTAACGGGTAATAGTTTACACTACCTGGGCCTAGGTAGTGTAAACTATTACCTGTTAACATGTGTAAAAAGTAGAAAACATTACATTGAGCCTAATGTAATGTTTTCTACATTTTATGTATACTCCGGCCCCCCAGCAGTCTGAAGTATCTTGACCCAGCCCTTGACCGAAAAAGTTTGGGGGACCCCTGGTCAGGGCTGTGGAGTTGGTACAAAAATCCACAGACTGTGACTCCTCAGTTTAGGATTCCACAGACTCAGACTCCTAATTTGCATATTACAATCCTGTTGATAGAAAGTATGTAACATAAAATTCGTCTCTTAACTGCCAACGCTTAGGAATTTTAAAAGACAACTGACGTGAGAAGGATATGTAGACTGACATATTTATTCTCTTTAGTCATAGACTAAAACTAGTCCTTGGTAATAGTACGTGTAAAAGGTGCAGACCGGAACAAAGAACATCTATCAGGCTCTAGGCAATGTAACTGTGGGTACATGTAAGAGTGATGTGCAGGTACTCTGCAGGGGAATAAGGAGATTCTTCCTCTATTACACATTCTTCATGAACAATCTGAACCAGGTTTATGAGTGATAGACAACACCTCTGTGTTCAATGTGCACAACATTCTCAGTGGATTCCCTGCAGCTCTGTGGAGAGTGCATATGTAGAGAATAGTACTACTGTGTAACAAAGTAAACCTGAGACAGATGAAATTAAAGTTTTATACAGGATCTTCTCAAAAAATTAGCATACTGTGATAAAAGTTCATTATTTTCTGTATTGTACTGATAAACATTAGACTTTCATATATTTTAGATTCAAATACACACAACTGAAGTAGTTCAAGCCTTTTATTGTTTTAATATTGATGATTTTGGCATACAGCTCATGAAAACCCAAATTTCCTATCTCAAAAAATTAGCATATTTCATCCGACCAATAAAAGAAAAGTGTTTTTAAAACAAAAAAAGTCAACCTTTAAATAATTATGTTCAGTTATGCACTCAATACTTGGTCGGGAATCCTTTTGCAGAAATGACTGCTTCAATGCGGCGTGGCATGGAGGCAATCAGCCTGTGGCACTGCTCAGGTGTTATGGAGGCCCAGGATGCTTCGATAGCGGCCTTAAGCTCATCCAGAGTGTTGGGTCTTGCGTCTCAACTTTCTCTTCACAATATCCCACAGATTCTCTATGGGGTTCAGGTCAGGAGAGTTGGCAGGCCAATTGAGCACAGTAATACCATGGTCAGTAAACCATTTACCAGTGGTTTTGGCACTGTGAGCAGGTGCCGGGTAGTGCTGAAAAATGAAATCATCTCCACAAAGCTTTTCAGCAAATGGAAGCATGAAGTGCTCCAAAATCTCCTGATATCTAGCTGCATTGACCCTGCCCTTGATAAAACACAGTGGACCAACACCAGCAGCTGACATGGCACCCCAGACCATCACTGACTGTGGGTACTTGACACTGGGCTTCAGGCATTTTGGCATTTCCCTCTCCCCAGTCTTCCTCCAGACTCTGGCACCTTGATTTCAGAATGACATGTAAAAGTTGCTTTCATCCGAAAAAAGTACTTTGGACCACTGAGCAACAGTCCAGTGCTGCTTCTCTGTAGCCCAGGTCAGGCGCTTCTGCCGCTGTTTCTGGTTCAAAAGTGGGTTCATGCTTCCATCTGCTGAAAAGATTTATGGAGAAGAAGATTTCATTTTTTCAGCACGACCTGTCACCTGCTCACAGTGCCAAAACCACTGGTAAATGGTTTACTGACCATGGTATTACTGTGCTCAGTTGGCTTGCCAACTCTCCTGACCTGAACCCCATAGAGAATCTGTGGGATATTGTGAAGAGAAAGTTGAGAGACGCAAGACCCAACACTCTGGATGAGCTTAAGGCCACTATCGAAGCATCCTGGGCCTCCATAACACCTGAACAGTGCCACAGGTTGATTGCCTCCATGCCACGTCATTTCTGCAAAAGGATTCCCGATCAAGTATTGAGTGCATAACTGAACATAATTATTTGAAGGTTGACTTTTTTTGTTTTAAAAACACTTTTCTTTTATTGGTCGGATGAAATATGCTAATTTTTTGAGATAGGAAATTTAGGTTTTCATGAGCTGTATGCCAAAATCATCAATATTAAAACAATAAAAGGCTTGAACTACTTCAGTTGTGTGTATTTGAATCTAAAATATATGAAAGTCTAATGTTTATCAGTACATTACAGAAAATAATGAACTTTATCACAATATGCTAATTTTTTTAGAAGATCCTGTACATACCTGGGGCTTCCTCCAGCCCCCTTCAGGCTAATCAGTCCCTCGCTGTCCTTCTCCGCCACCTGGATCTTCTGCTATAAGTCCAGGTACTTGAGCCAGTCTGACGTAGTGCGCATGCACGCTCTCCGCCGCCGGGAGCGTACTACACCTGCGCAGCACTATTGCGCAGGTGCAGAACGCTCCTGGCTGTAGAATTACCAGGACTCATAGCAGAAGATCCAGGTGGTGGAGGTGGACAGCGAGGGACTGATCAGCCTGAAGGGGGCTGGAGGAAGCCCCAGGTACAGTGGAGGAAATAATTATTATTTGACCCCTCACTGATTTTGTAAGTTTGTCCAATGACAAAGAAATGAAGTCTCAGAACAGTATCATTTCAATGGTAGGTTTATTTTAACAGTGGCAGATAGCACATCAAAAGGAAAATCGAAAAAATAAACCTTAAAGCGGAATATAACCCTGCATTTCAACTTTGCTCTAAAATATTATTTACAGCATATTATATGCAAAAAGCATTTTTTTTTTACTAGACCAGCATTGGAAGGGTTAAACACAGACATTTCAAGTTCCATGGAGAGATATGCAGAAGTTCAGATTGTTACATTCTATGTATCTATTGATAAACAGTTACACACTCTTTGGCAGTCCTCCAAGCTCCTTCTCAGTCAGAGAGATGAGTCATTCAACACTTAGATACATTTCTGTAAACAAAATGTATCTCTTTTCAGCTTCGGATGCGTCTGCAGAAATCTAAAGGAACTTTAAAGCCCTGTGTAACCCTTCCAATGCTGGTCTAGTAAAAAAAAAATGCTGGTTGCATATAATATACTGTAAATAATGTTTTAGAGCAAAGTTGAAATGCAGGGTTATATTCCGCTTTAAATAAAAGATAGCAACTGATTTGCATTTCATTAAGTGAAATACGTTTTTGAACCCCTACCAACCATTAAGAGTTCTGGCTCCCACAGAGTGGTTAGACACTTCTACTCAATTAGTCACCCTCCTTAAGGACACCTGTCTTAACTAGTCACCTGTATAAAAGACACCTGTCCACAGAATCAATCAATCAAGCAGACTCCAAACTCTCCAACATGGGAAAGACCAAAGAGCTGTCCAAGGATGTCAGAGACAAAATTGTAGACCTGCACAAGGCTGGAATGAGCTACAAAACCATTAGCAAGAAGCTGGGAGAGAAGGTGACAACTGTTGGTGCGATTGTTCGAAAATGGAAGGAGCACAAAATGACCATCAATCGACCTCGCTCTGGGGCTCCACGCAAGATCTCACCTCGTGGGGTGTCAATGGTTCTGAGAAAGGTGAAAAAGCATCCTAGAACTACACGGGAGGAGTTAGTGAATGACCTCAAATTAGCAGGGACCACAGGAAACACCATTGAAAACACATTACACCGCAATAGATTAAAATCCTGCAGGGCTCGCAAGGTCCCCCTGCTCAAGAAGGCACATGTGCAGGCCCGTCTGAAGTTTGCCAATGAACACCTGAATGATTCTGTGAGTGACTGGGAGAAGGTGCTGTGGTCTGATGAGACCAAAATAGAGCTCTTTGGCATTAACTCAACTCGCTGTGTTTGGAGGAAAAAAAATGCTGCCTATGACCCCCAAAACACCGTCCCCACCGTCAAGCATGGGGGTGGAAACATTTTGCTTTGGGGGTGTTTTTCTCCTAAGGGCACAGGACAACTTAATCGCATTAACGGGAAAATGGACGGAGCCATGTATCGTGAAATCCTGAACGACAACCTCCTTCCCTCTGCCAGGAAACTGAAAATGGGTCGTGGATGGGTGTTCCAGCACGACAATGACCCAAAACATACAGTAAAGGCAACAAAGGAGTG